>NW_026086787.1:0-12142 GCF_022539395.1 Myiozetetes cayanensis | reverse complement strand
CCTCTATTCCCCGGATTCCTCGGCCAATTCCGGCCCCATCATCTCCGACGTCACCGAGCTGGCCCCGTCCAGCCCCTCGGCCTCTCCCAGCGGGAGCCTGGATGGAAGGTGGGGATCCCATTCCCAGAAATTCCCAGAAATTCCCTCCTCCTGTGTTGTCCCCTCAGCCCCAGAGGGTCCCACGGAACCCTCCGGGTTCCG
Source organism: Myiozetetes cayanensis (assembly GCF_022539395.1). Classification (NCBI taxonomy): domain Eukaryota; kingdom Metazoa; phylum Chordata; class Aves; order Passeriformes; family Tyrannidae; genus Myiozetetes; species Myiozetetes cayanensis. Next base: position 11,941 of record NW_026086787.1, on the reverse strand, counting down.
TGGGACCCTCTGGGGGTTGGGGGGGGGGGCACAGTTGGCTTCCACCCTCTGGAATTTGGGAATCAAGAGCCCCCTCAGGTTCCCCCATTCCTTGCCAGAGGTTCTCCCATTCCATAGGGAATTCCCCAGCCTTTCCCTGCATTCCCTGCTCAGCCCCATTCCCGCCCTCTCTCCTGAATTTCCTGACCCCCCCACCCGCTTCCCTCGGCTCCTCCTGCCCTCCCAGCTCCTGTTTTCCCTCTTTTTTTGGGTCATTCCTGGCTACATCCCCCCAGGAATCCCATGGATTGCCTGGAATTCCCTGTGCTGGGAACACTCTACCCCAGGCCCAGCTCCCACCATCCCAGGGGGATCCAACCTGGCCTGGGACACTCCCAGGGATCCAGGGGCAGCCACAGCTTCCCTGGGAATTCCAGCCCAGCCAGGAATCCCTTCCCAATCTCCCCCCTAACCCTGGGCAGCCATTCCCTGTGTGCTGTCCCTCCAGCCCTCATCCCAAATCCCTCTCCAGCTCTCCTGGAGCACCCCCAGGGAAGGAAAATGACCTTTAAAGGTCACTTCCAACCCAAACTGTTCCGAGATTCCATGAAAATAAGCAGGAAAAGCTGCTCAAGCCTTGAGTAACTGAGGGAAAACTGGGATAATTGGGGTTGGAAAGGATCCTAAAGCTCATCCAGTTCCAACCTCCCACCATCCCAGGGGGATCCAACCTGCCCTGGGACACTCCCAGGGATCCAGGGGCAGCCACAGCTTCCCTGGGAATTCCAGCCCAGCCCCTCCCCACCCTCCCAGCCAGGAATCCCTTCCCAATATCCCCCCTAACCCTGGGCAGCCATTCCCTGTGTGCTGTCCCTCCAGCCCTCATCCCAAATCCCTCTCCAGCTCTCCTGGAGCCCCTTCAGGCTCTGGAAAGTTCTCCAAGGATCTCCCTGGATCCTTTCCCTTCCCCAGGGGAACATTCCCAGTTCCCTCATCCCCGAGTTCCCAGACCATTCCCTTGGAGCAAAGAATTCCTTCCCCACATCCCCCCATCCCTCCATCCCTCCTCCCTCCCGTTCGGTGGTTCCGGTGTCCCCGAGGAGCATTCCTGTTGTCCCCAAGGCACATTCCCAGTGTCCCTGAGGATTCCCAGTGTCCCTGAGGAGCATTCCTGGTGTCCCTGAGGAGCATTCCCATTGTCCCTGAGGAGCATTCCCAGTGTCCCCAAGGCACATTCCCATTGTCCCTGAGGAGCACTCCCGATGTCCCTGAGGATTCCCATTGTCCCTGAGCATTCCCGGTGTCCCTGAGGATCATTCCGGGTGTCCCTGAGCATTCCCATTGTCCCTGAGGAGCATTCCCGGTGTCCCTGAGCATTCCCATTGTCCCTGAGGAGCATTCCCGGTGTCCCTGAGGATTCCCAGTGTCCCTGAGGAGCATTCCCGGTGTCCCTGAGGATCATTCCGGGTGTCCCTGAGCATTCCCATTGTCCCTGAGGAGCATTCCCGGTGTCCTTGAGGATTCCCATTGTCCCTGAGGAGCATTCCCGTTGTCCCTGAGGAGCATTCCCGGTGTCCCTGAGGAGCACTCCCGGTGTCCCTGAGGATTCCCATTGTCCCTGAGCATTCCCGGTGTCCCTGAGGATTCCCATTGTCCCTGAGGAGCATTCCCGGTGTCCCTGAGGATCATTCCGGGTGTCCCTGAGCATTCCCATTGTTCCTGAGGAGCATTCCCGATGTCCCTGAGGATTCCCAGTGTCCCTGAGGATTCCTGGTGTCCCTGAGGAGCATTCCCATTGCCCCTGAGGATTCCCATTGTCCCTAAGGATTCCCAGTGTCCCTGAGAATTCCCAGTGTCCCTGAGCATTCCCAGTGTCCCTGAGGAGCATTCCGGGTGTCCCCGAGGAGCATTCCCATTGTCCCTAAGGATTCCCAGTGTCCCTGAGGAGCATTCCTGGTGTCCCTGAGAATTCCCATTGTCCCTGAGGAGCATTCCCATTGCCCCCAAGGAGCATTCCGGGTGTCCCCAAGGAGCATTCCCATTACCCCTGAGGATTCCCATTGTCCCTGAGGATTCCCATTGCCCTTCAGGAGCACTCCCAGTGTCCCTGAGGATTCCCACTATCCCTGAGGATCATTCCCGCTATCCCCGATGCCATTCCCACTGTCCCTGATGCCATTCCCACTATCCCTGAGGATCATTCCCGCTATCCCCGATGCCATTCCCACTGTCCCTGATGCCATTCCCACTATCCCCGAGGCTCATTCCTGCTGTTCCTGATGCCATTCCCACTGTCCCTGATGCCATTCCCGCTATCCCCAATGCCATTCCCGCTATCCCTGATGCCATTCCCACTATCCCTGATGCCATTCCCACTATCCCCGATGCCATTCCCGCTATCCCCGATGCCATTCCTGCTATCCCCGATGCCATTCCCGCTATCCCCGATGCCATTCCCTCTATCCCCGATGCCATTCCCGCTATCCCCGATGCTATTCCTCTATCTCGATGCCATTCCCGCTATCCCCGATGCCATTCCTGCTATCCCTGATGCCATTCCCGCTGTCCCTCGATGCCATTCCTGCCATCCTCGATGCCATTCCGCTATCCCGATGCCATTCCCGCTATCCCCGATGCCATTCCCGCCATCCCCGATGCCATTCCCACTATCCCTAAGGATCATTCCCGCTGTCCCTGATGCCATTCCCGCTATCCCCGATGCCATTCCCACTATCCTAAGGATCATTCCCACTATCCCCGAGGATCATTCCCGCTGTCCCCGATGCCATTCCCGCTATCCCCAATGCCATTCCCACTATCCCTGATGCCATTCCCGCTGTCCCCGATGCCATTCCCGCCGTCCCCAAGACTCATTCCCACTATCCCCGAGGATCATTCCCGCTATCCCCGATGCCATTCCCGCTATCCCCAATGCCATTCCCACTATCCCTGATGCCATTCCCGCTGTCCCCGATGCCATTCCCGCTATCCCCAAGAATCATTCCCACTATCCCCGAGGATCATTCCCGCTATCCCCGATGCCATTCCCGCTATCCCCGATGCCATTCCCACTATCCCGATGCCATTCCCGCTGTCCCCGATGCCATTCCCACTATCCCCGATGCCATTCCCGCTGTCCCCGATGCCATTCCCACTATCCCCGATGCCATTCCCGCTGTCCCCGATGCCATTCCCGCTATCCCCGATGCCATTCCCGCTATCCCCGATGCCATTCCCACTATCCCTGGTGCCATTCCCTCTATCCCCGATGCCATTCCCGCTATCCCTGATGCCATTCTCACTATCCCCGATGCCATTCCCGCTATCCCTGATGCCATTCCCGCTATCCCCGATGCCATTCCCACTATCCCCGATGCCATTCCCACTATCCCTGATGCCATTCCCGCTATCCCTGATGCCATTCTCACTATCCCCGATGCCATTCCCACTATCCCTGATGCCATTCTCACTATCCCCGATGCCATTCCCGCTGTCCCTGATGCCATTCCCACTATCCCCGATGCCATTCCCACTATCCCTGATGCCATTCTCACTATCCCCGATGCCATTCCCACTATCCCTGATGCCATTCTCACTATCCCCGATGCCATTCCCACTATCCCTGATGCCATTCTCACTATCCCCGATGCCATTCCCGCTATCCTCGATGCCATTCCCGCTGTCCCCGATGCCATTCCCGCTGTCCCTGATGCCATTCCCGCCGTCCCCGATGCCATTCCCGCCGTCCCTGATGCCATTCCCGCCATCCCCAATGCCATTCCCGCCATCCCCGATGCCATTCCCACTGTCCCCAATGCCATTCCCACTGTCCCCAAGACTCATTCCCACTATCCCCGATGCCATTCCCACCATCCCCGATGCCATTCCCCGCTATCCCCAAGGATCATTCCCGCTATCCCCAATGCCATTCCCGCTGTCCCCGATGCCATTCCCGCTGTCCCTGATGCCATTCCCGCTATCCCAATGCCATTCCCGCTATCCCCGATGCCATTCCCACTATCCCTGATGCCATTCCCGCTGTCCCTGATGCCATTCCCGCTGTCCCTGATGCCATTCCCGCTATCCCCGAGGATCATTCCTGCTATCCCTGAGGCTCATTCCCGCTGTTCCTGATGCCATTCCCGCTGTCCCCGATGCCATTCCCACTATCCCTGATGCCATTCCCACTGTCCCCGATGCCATTCCCGCTCTCCCCGATGCCATTCCCGCTCTCCCTGATGCCATTCCCGCTATCCCTGATGCCATTCCCACTGTCCCTGATGCCATTCCCACTATCCCTGATGCCATTCCCACTATCCCCAATGCCATTCCCACTATCCCTGATGCCATTCCCACTATCCCTGATGCCATTCCCACTATCCCCAATGCCATTCCCGCTGTCCCCGATGCCATTCCTGCTATCCCTGACCGCCATTCCTGCTGTCCCTGATGCCATTCCCGCTGTCCCCGAGGCTCATTCTGGGTGTCCCCAAGGCTCATTCCCGCTGTCCCTGAGGAGCATTCCCAGTGTCATTCCCACTATCCCCGATGCCATTCCCACTATCCCCGATGCCATTCCCGCTATCCCCGATGCCATTCCCACTATCCCTGATGCCATTCCCACTGTCCCTGATGCCATTCCCGCTATCCCTGATGCCATTCCCGTTGTCCCCGATGCCATTCCCGCTATCCCCGATGCCATTCCCGCTATCCCTGATGCCATTCCCGTTGTCCCCGATGCCATTCCCGCTATCCCCGATGCCATTCCCGCTATCCTGATGCTATTCCCGTTGTCTCTGATGCCATTCCTGCTATCTCGATGCTATTCACGCTATCTCCTGATGCCATTCTCGCTATCCCGATGCCATTCCGCTATCCCGATGCTATTCCCACTATCCCTAATGCCATTCCGCTTTCCCCTAAGGCTCATTCCCGCTATCTCGATGCTATTCCGCTGTCCCTGATGCCATTCTCGCTATCCTGATGCCATTCCCGCTATCCCGATGCCATTCCCACTATCCCCAAGGCTCATTCCTGCTATCCCCGATGCCATTCCCACTATCCCCGATGCCATTCCCACTTTCCCCAAGGCTCATTCCTGCTATCCCCGATGCCATTCCCACTATCCCCGATGCCATTCCCACTATCCCCGATGCCATTCCCGCTATCCCCGATGCCATTCCCACTATCCCCGATGCCATTCCCGCTATCCCCGATGCCATTCCCACTATCTCTGATGCCATTCCCACTATCCCTGATGCCATTCCCGCTATCCCCGATGCCATTCCCACTATCCCCAATGCCATTCCCGCTTTCCCCAAGGCTCATTCCCGCTATCCCCGATGCCATTCCCGCTGTCCCTGATGCCATTCCCGCTATCTCGATGCTATTCTCTGCTTCATCGATGCCATTCCCACTGTCCCTGATGTCATTCCCACTGTCCCCAAGACTCATTCCCACTGTCCCCAAGGCTCATTCCCGCTATCCCCGATGCCATTCCCACTATCCCCGATGCCATTCCCGCTATCTCGATGCCATTCCCGCTAGCGTCCCGATGCCATTCTCACTATCCCTGAGAATCATTCCCGCTGTCTCCCGATGCTATTCTCGCTATCCCGATGCTATTCTCGCTGTCCCTGATGTCATTCCCACTGTCCCCAAGACTCATTCCCACTGTCCCCAATGCCATTCCCGCTATCCCCAATGCCATTCCCACTGTCCCCGATGCCATTCCCACCATCCCCGATGCCATTCCCGCTGTCCCCAAGACTCATTCCCACTGTCCCCGATGCCATTCCCACTATCCCTGATGCCATTCCCGCTATCCCCGATGCCATTCCCACTATCCCCGAGCATCATTCCCGCTATCCCCGATACCATTCCCACCGTTCCCGTGGCTCATTCCCTGTGTGTGTCCGTCAGGAGCAGCCCCCCGGTGCGGATCAAGGAGGAGCCTGCCAGCCCCGAGCAGAGCCCGCGGGTGGAGGAGCCGGGTGCGGGGCGCGCGGGCGCGGGGCGCGAGAGGGCGCGGCCGAGACGCCGCTGTCGCCGTCCACCTTCATCGACGCCATCCTGCGGGACAGCGACCCCCCCGCGCCCGCCGACGGCCCCGCCGCGCCCCCCGCCCACGACAAGTGCCTCAGCGTCGCCTGCCTCGACAAGTGAGTGCCGGGAACCACCGCCATTCCCGCCCGGAGCGCTGAGGGATCACTGCGGGATCACTGTGGGATTGCTGTGGGATTGCTGTGGGATCACTGTGGGATCACTGAGGGATCACTGTGGGATCACTGAGGGATCACTGCGGGATCACTGCGGGATCTCTGTGGGATCACTGCACTGTGGGATCACTGAGGGATCGCTGTGGGATCACTGCAGGATCAGCAGCTCTTCCTTCAGGGATTGGTGGTCGCATTCCCAGCACAACCCCACAGCAATCCCATTCCAGGGTGTAGCTGTGGGAGGGGTTGGGGCTGCTGCAGGCACCCAATTCCATGAACCCACTCCAGGAGCTCATCCCAGCTCTTCCCGGGGCTGTCCCGTCCCTGTCCCAGCCAATTCCAAGCTAAAACGGGAGCGAGTTTCCCACGGAATTGGCATTTCCCGCCCAATTCCAGCCGTGGGACCACGTCCTTCCCGTCAGCCTCCTCAGGGGGGGGCTCCTGGATGGGTGGGGGGGTGATGGGTGGGGGATTCTGCACCTCCAGCAGCGGGGCTGGAATGCCAGAGCAGGAATTCCATGGAATCACGGAGCAGCCAGGAGTGGGGACTGCAATTCCAGTGCTACCGGGGTGTATCCAGCCAGGACACTCCTCACGGCCCCGGGAGCTGGAGAGGGATTTGGGATGAGGGCTGGAGGGACAGCACACAGGGAATGGCTGCCCAGGGTTAGGGGGGAGATTGGGAAGGGATTCCTGGCTGGGAGGGTGGGGAGGGGCTGGGCTGGAATTCCCAGGGAAGCTGTGGCTGCCCCTGGATCCCTGGAGTGTCCCAGGCCGGGTTGGATCCCCCTGGGATGGTGGGAGCTGTCCCTGCCCGTGGCAGGATGGGATTTAAGGACCTTTCCCACCCAGACCATTCCAGAATTCCATGCTGGGGGCCTGTCCATGTTCAGCTCTTTCTGCCACCCCCTCTGGTCCCAGGTGGGATCCAGTGGGAATGTTCGGTTCCCCAGCAGCAGCTCCAGTTCTCCCCATCATTCCCAGTAGCTCCATCTCCTCCTGGGCGGTGTTTTCCCACCTCCAGCCCCCTGGGAAGGGATTTCTGATCCCCCTGGAATTTCCCAGCAAAGCAAAGCAAGTTTTGTGCCCTTCCTTTTGCCGGGGATCCACACCTGGCAGGGGACGGGATTTGGGCTGGGAAAGGGTCTGGAATTCCCAGGGGGAGCTGGGGACTCTGGGCCCTGCTTCCCTTGGGATATCGGGGAGCAGATCCAGGGATCCTAACCCTGCTTCCCTTGGGATATTGGCGGCAGATCCAGGGATCCCAGCCCTGCTCCCATCAGGATGTCCAGGGGCTAATCCAGGGACCCCATCCCTGCTTCCCATGGGATTTGGGGGGACAGATTCAAGGACCCCAGCCCTGCTCCCATTGGGATGTTGGGGCAGATCCAGGGATCCCAGCCTCCAATCCCATTGGGATGTCAATGGGTAGATCCAGGGATCCCAGCCTCCAATCCCTTGGGATGTTGGGGCAGATCCAGGGATCCCAGCCTCCAATCCCTTGGGATGTCAGTGGGCAGATCCAGGGATCCCAAACTCCAATCCCTTGGGATGTCAGCAGGCAGATCCAGGGATCCCAGCCTCCAATCCCATTGGGATTTCAGTGGGCAGATCCAGGGATCCGAACCCCCAATCCCTTGGGATGTTGGGGCAGATCCAGGGATCCCAGCCCCCAATCCCATTGGGATGTTGGGGCAGATCCAGGGATCCCAAACTCCAATCCCATTGGGATGTCAGCAGGCAGATCCAGGGATCCCAGCCTCCAATCCCTTGGGATGTCAGTGGGCAGATCCAGGGATCCCAGCCTCCAATCCCTTGGGATGTCAGCAGGCAGATCCAGGGATCCCAACCTCCAATCCCTTGGGATGTTGGGGCAGATCCAAGGATCCCAGCCTCCAATCCCATTGGGATGTTTGGGCAGATCCAGGGATCCCAACCCCCAATCCCATTGGGATGTCAGTGGGCAGATCCAGGGATCCCAACCTCCAATCCCTTGGGATGTTGGGGCAGATCCAGGGATCCCAGCCTCCAATCCCATTGGGATGTCAATGGGCAGATCCAGGGATCCCAGCCCCCAATCCCTTGGGATGTTGGGGCAGATCCAGGGATCCCAACCTCCAATCCCATTGGGATGTTGGGGCAGATCCAGGGATCCCAACCTTCAATCCCCTTGGGATGTCAGTGGGTAGATCCAGGGATCCCAACCTCCAATCCCTTGGGATGTCAGCAGGCAGATCCAGGGATCCCAACCTCCAATCCCTTGGGATGTCAGCAGGCAGATCCAGGGATCCCAACCTCCAATCCCTTGGGATGTCAGTGGGTAGATCCAGGGATCCCAACCTCCAATCCCTTGGGATGTCAGCAGGCAGATCCAGGGATCCCAGCCCCCAATCCCTTGGGATGTTGGGGCAGATCCAGGGATCCCAGCCTCCAATCCCTTGGGATGTCAGTGGGCAGATCCAGGGATCCCAAACTCCAATCCCTTGGGATGTGAGCAGGCAGATCCAGGGATCCCAACCTTCAATCCCCTGTAATGTCATTGGGCAGATCCAGGGATCCCAACCCCGCAATCCCATTGGGATGTTGGGGCAGATCCAGGGATCCCAACCTCCAATCCCTTGGGATGTCATTGGGCAGATCCAGGGATCCCAACCCCCAATCCCTTGGGATGTTGGGGCAGATCCAGGGATCCCAGCCCCCAATCCCTTGGGATGTTGGGGCAGATCCAGGGATCCCAGCCCCCAATCCCATTGGGATGTTGGGGCAGATCCAGGGATCCCAACCTCCAATCCCTTGGGATGTCAGTGGGTAGATCCAGGGATCCCAGCCTCCAATCCCTTGGGATGTTGGGGCAGATCCAGAGATCCCAGCCCCCAATCCCTTGGGATGTTGGGGCAGATCCAGGGATCCCAGCCTCCAATCCCTTGGGATGTTGGGGCAGATCCAGGGATCCCAACCCTGCTCCCATTGGGATGTTGGGGCAGATCCAGGGATCCCAGCCCCCAATCCCCAATCCCTTGGGATGTCAGTGGGTAGATCCAGGGATCCCAGCCCCCAATCCCCAATCCCTTGGGATGTCAGTGGGCAGATCCAGGGATCCCAGCCCCCAATCCCTTGGGATGTTGGGGCAGATCCAGGGATCCCAGCCCCCAATCCCTTTGGGATGTCAGTGGGACAGATCCAGGGATCCCAGCCCTGCTCCCGTTGGAATGCTGGGCACAGATCCCGGGATCCCGGCCCTGCTCCCGTTGGGATGTCAGGGATTCAGCGCCTTGGGGTGGATGAACCTGCCAGGCATGGGAAGAGCCCCCCTCAGCGCTGATTCCCTGCTCCCGCTCTGCATTCCCGCCAGGAATGAACTCAACGACCACCTGGACACCATCGACTCCAACCTGGACAACCTGCAGACCATGCTGACCACGCACGGCTTCAGCATGGACAGCGCCCTGCTGGACGTGAGTATTCCCGGGATCCCGGCATTCCCGGCATTCCCAACGTTCCCAGTGTCCCAGGGGGCATGGACAGTGCCCTGCTGCATGGGAGTATTCCCGGGATCCTGGCATTCCCGGCATTCCCAGTGTCCCAGGGGGCACAGACAACGCCCTGCTGGGCAGGAGTATTCCCGGGATCCCGGCATTCCCGGCATTCCCAGTGTCCCAGGGGGCACCAACAGTGCCCTGCTGGGAAGGAGTATTCCCGGGATCCCAGCATTCCCAGTGTTCCATGGGACATGGACAGCACCCTGCTGGGCAGGAGTATTCCCGGGATCCCGGCATTCCCAGCATTCCCAATGTCCCTGCACGGGAGTATTCCCGGGATCCCAGCATTCCCGGCATTCCCAATGTCCCTGCACAGGAGTATTCCCGGGATCCCGGCATTCCCAGTGTCCCAATGTCCCTGCACGGGAGTATTCCCGGGATCCCGGCATTCCCAGTGTCCCAATGTCCCTGCACGGGAGTATTCCCGGGATCCCAGCATTCCCAGCATTCCCAGTGTCCCAATGTCCCTGCACGGGAGTATTCCCGGGATCCCAGCATTCCCAGTGTCCCAATGTCCCTGCACGGGAGTATTCCCGGGATCCCAGCATTCCCAGTGTCCCAATGTCCCTGCACAGGAGTATTCCCGGGATCCCAGCATTCCCAGTGTCCCAATGTCCCTGCACGGGAGTATTCCCGGGATCCCAGCATTCCCAGTGTCCCAATGTCCCTGCACAGGAGTATTCCCGGGATCTCGGCATTCCCAATGTCCCTGCACAGGAGTATTCCCGGGATCCCGGCATTCCCGGCATTCCCAATGTCCCTGCACAGGAGTATTCCCGGGATCCCGGCATTCCCAGCATTCCCAATGTCCCAATGTCCCTGCACGGGAGTATTCCCGGGATCCCAGCATTCCCAGTGTCCCAATGTCCCTGCACAGGAGTATTCCCGGGATCCCAGCATTCCCAGTGTCCCAATGTCCCTGCACAGGAGTATTCCCGGGATCCCGGCATTCCCAGTGTCCCAATGTCCCTGCACAGGAGTATTCCCGGGATCCCAGCATTCCCAGTGTCCCAATGTCCCTGCACGGGAGTATTCCCGGGATCCCGGCATTCCCAGTGTCCCAATGTCCCTGCACGGGAGTATTCCCGGGATCCCGGCATTCCCAGCATTCCCGGCATTCCCAATGTCCCTGCACGGGAGTATTCCCGGGATCCCGGCATTCCCAGGGAAGCGCCCACAGCCCCGACCCCACAAACTCCGGGGAGCGTTTGGGAAGGGCTCTCTGGACAGTGCTGGGATTTTGGGGCTCCTGAGGTTGGGCTCGGATCCCTGAGGGTCCCTTCCCACTGGGATATTCCATGATTCCCTCTCTGGGGTCCCAGTGTCCCGTTCCCGTGGCAGCTGCACCGCGGTGGATTCGTCCACGAGCTTCCCACACGCTGGGAGTGTCCTTGGATCCCTGTTCCCCCTGATCCCTGTTCCCCCTGATCCCTGTTTCCCCCTGATCCCTGTTCCCCTGATCCCTGTTTCCCAATCCCTGTTTCCCAATCCCTGTTTCCCCAATCCCTGTTTCCCCAATCCCTGTTTCTTCCTGATCCCCATTTCCCCCCAATCCCTGTTTCCCTGATCCCTGATCCCTGTTCCCCAATCCCTGTCCCCCAATCCCTGTTCTCCCAATCCCTTTTCCCCCAATCCCTCATCTTCCAATCCCTGTTCCCCAATCCCTGTCCCCCAATCCCTGTTCTTCCAATCCCTGTTCCCCAATCCCTGTTTCCCTGATCCTTGTTTCCCTGATCCCTGTTCCCCCAATCCCTGTTTCCCTGATCCCTGTTCCCTCAGTCCGTTTCCCTGATCTATGTTTTCCCCCAATCCCTGTTCCCCCAATCCTTGTTCCCCCAATCCCTGTTCCCAAATCCCTGTTCCCTGATCCCTGTTCTCCCAATCCCTGTTCAATTCTTGTTTCCCCAATCCCTGTTCAATCCCTGTTCCCCAATCCCTGTTTCCCTGATCCCTGTTCCCCCAATCCCTGTTCCCCAATCCCTGTTTCCTCAATCCCTGTTCAATCCCTGTTTCCCCGATCCCTATTCCCTCGATCCCTGATCCCCATTCCCTCAATCCCTGTTCCCCAGTCCCTGTTCCCCCAATCCCTGTTCCCCAATCCCTGTTTCCCTGATCCTTGTTTCCCTGATCCCTCAATCCGTTTCCCTGATCCTTGTTCCCTCAATCCCTGTTTCCCCAATCCCTGTTCCCCAATCCCTGTTCAAT
>NW_026086786.1:0-11759 GCF_022539395.1 Myiozetetes cayanensis | reverse complement strand
CAACCAGCCCAGCAGCCTGAAAATACTTTCACAGGGAGTACAGAGTCCCTATGCAGTGAGACAGAGACATTGCTCTTACTTTCAGTCTGTCCAGCTCCTGTAGGTCCTTACAGCACAGGTGGCCGTGGAGGAATTTACTGCTCCACTCGGAGGGGATGAACTCGTCCTCACACTCACTGAGCTGCCGGGAGAGTTTCATGATCACCTCATCTTTAGCTTCTGAATAGTTTCCATCAACATACCCAGCTGCTCATTGAGCTCCTCCGACTCTTGCATTTCAGGTTCTTCTCACTTCCTGCTGGAGGCTGTCCTTTTCCAGATTTAACTTCTCCAGCTGATTGTTGAGACCCAAAATCTGGTCGTCTTTTTGGTGCAACAGCTCCAGTTTGTCTTTGGGAACCCCCTCGCAGAGGCGGCTGGCGAAGTATTTGTCGTACTGGGAGGAGCGGACTGTTTGCTGCAGGAGCCGGACGAGTTCCTGAGAATTAAAAACAAAAGACCATCAAGTTTTAAGTTTCTAAGTCTTATAAAGTTAACATCAAACAAAAGCAAACTCTGGAATGGATTTTTAATCTGAATCACTAGATTTTAAGAGACCTCAGCCTGGTGTTTCAAGGAAAAAGGGGAACACACAATATGATTTCCAGCAGATTAACACCTTACGGTGAGTGACCCACCCAGAGGGTTTAAATGTCTTTCACTGAGCTAAGAACCCTGCCTAGAAAGGCTCCAACAGGCCAAGGAAAAGGAGTGGACAGCTGTGGCCCAGCAGTTACTCTGAAGCTGAAAAAAACCTCCCTTCAAGCAGCCCCTTGTGGGGAGATGAACAGGAGAGGGCTTAAGCCCAAAAGGTTAACAGGTGAACATTCCAGCATGGAAAAGGCAGAGTAACAGCTCTTCTCTCATAGATACAGAGAAAATAAGAGCAGCAAACAATTCACGCTGCTTTGCCAAAAAGGAAGTCTTGGGAGGGCTGTTTAGAAAGTCTTGACACACAGGCAACTGCCCAAGACACCATTTTTCTTTGTCTTCTTATTAAAACAGCAGCAACTGTGAGCACAGTGTGGCACTAAACCAGTGAGATTTCTCAAAAGCTGGCTCAGGAGCTCAAATGTACTCCTGGGAGAGATAACTCTAAATGACTATAACCATGGGGCTCACATTCCTTTTGGATTCCTCGGATCATCTCACACAACGGAAAACACAAATGGCACAAACAGCAGCTCCATAAAATTATTCTTCTAAAAATGAGTAGAAATTCTTGTAGATAAAGCAAGGTATTGAACAAATTGGAATTATGAGGCAATCATGAACACTGTGTGAGTGCAGTACTACATGCATGGTTTATATATGATTATGGTTAGGGCTATCCTTTACAAAACCACTCCTGATGATGCAGCCAGGACAGAGAGAAGTCAGGCCCATTCCTCAACCTCTCTCTAGCACTGAGAGAATCAAAAAACAAACACAGAGAACCTGAAAGCATGAGTTTCTCGGGAATTATAAGTACTAAAGGAACAAGAAGCTGTGTCTATTTGCTGGGATTGTGGCAGACACCGAACAAACTTCAGAGAATATAGGAAGACATACACAAACCCAAGGTAATAGAACACTGTGCAAATGAAAGTTCTGTTCAGCCATCTCATCTTCAACAGATGTAAAAATGGTCCTTCTTGTCTCAAGCCTCTTTGTGCACCAAAGTTTGTTTAGCCCCATCACTTTCCACCAACCAGCTCTAGTTCGATGGCCAGAGAGGTGAAACAGCACAATCAATCACCTGCCAGATCCATCCGTGTCGGGCACTGTAGCCTGAGTCTATTACCTTTTGGCTCAGAAGATCTTTCTTCAGCTTCTCCAGCTCTTCCTGCTGGCTTTGATACTCTGAGCTGCAGCTCCGAGACCAGTTTGCTGCCGTTGCCAGAACCCACCCGTGGGGAGGAGTCGCTGCCGCGCAGCTCTTGCTCGACCCCATCACGTCCTTCAGCAGGGGCGCCTGGCTTTGTGTGGGATGCGGCCCAAAATCAAACGTGAAAAGCTGAACTAGTCAGTCCTGCATGAAACAATTCTTCTAGTTAGGGTTCACTTGGTAAAAAGGCGTTTCAAAGCATTCAGATTTCCTTTCGAAAATACACTCATTAAAATCGGCACCGGAGCAGCCCCTGAACCACCCAATACAATGGAGTTAGACAGGCCTGCTTTCCGAAAGTCGCTTCCTTTGGTGGGAAAAGCAGAGAGCTCAAAGTCTCCTCCCTCCCACACACAAAGACTTGGCTCGTGAATTGTAAAATTCCTTCGTGTCTCACTTCCCAAGTGCTAATTTATTACACAAAATAAAAGGCACCCCTAACTACGGCAAAGTAAACTTGGCTTCAAGTAATTAACAGCTCCAAAGGGGTCAGAGCAAACCCATCCCTGGTATCACAGCCCACTGCTCCTGGAAGGGGCACTGGGGGAACAATTCACCTCCATTTACATCCCCACAGCAGTGCTCAGGGACAAGGATGCTTTCTAACAGATCAAGTCACTTGGATTAGAGCTGGAGTGCTCTTAAGGAGCTGTAAAACATCTGCACGAGGTTATAGCAGACTGGGCACATTTGAGACCCAGTTACAATTCACAGGTGAGCTGTCACTGCATGTGCATTCCCTACTTTTTCCCCCATTTCAGAAGCAAGACAATGTAACACCTACAACTTATACAGAGTCTAAAGGCAATTCTGCTTCAGGGAGTGACACTCAACTGAGGAATTAAAGCCTCAGCATTCCCCTTCACCTCCTAACTCTGCAAGTCAAGAGACAGAACTAAAGCCAGTAACATGCTCAGGAAACCAGAAGAGTGGATAACAAGGCTTTGTCCTTATTCTACTGTATTTGAATGGCAGAAGACTCCAAACACATCCTAAGGAATTAGTTTTGAAAAAACAATTTCCAGAGCTCTGGATGTGGTTTGTGACAAGAAGCTTCCACTATTTCCTAGAGACAGACACAGCACGTTATACTAAAGGAGGCAAAAGCTCCCCTTCCTTCCTCCCAACTTCTACCTTTGCTTCCTTCTGCCAGGTGTTTCCTCTTTTCTTCCAGAGCCATGGAGTCCTCCAGGTCTTTGGGGGTTGGATCCAGCAGCTCCCACTCCTCGCTGGTGTAGAACACGCTCTTGCGGTTCTCGTTGGTTCCTTTCCTCAGGGAGGACATGGAATTTCTGGGGAAAAGGCAGCAGGAAAAGCTGACAAGGATTTCTGCATTTTGCATTCACTCTGCAAAGGGCTTTGCAAGGCAAGCACTGCCAGGTCAAACAGTGCAAAGGAAAAACAGGCTACAACACACCCCAAACAAACCAACACCAAATAAAAGCTCAAAGATAACGAAGCATGTCCTACCAAACAGCACCTGCCATCAGCAGCTCTCAACAACAAAGAATTGTTTTGTTTTATTGGGATATTAATTTCCAGGAGAACACTATGGTCTTTCACACCCCCCTCTGTTTTGGCAGCGGTGAAGTACAAAAAATTCGGATTTACAAGCAGCATCTCTTTATTGATCAGTTATTTTAGCTTCGAATTTCAGGGGAACTGCCAGGCAGTGAAGTGAACAGCATGCATGTGTGTTAGAGTGTGTCATAGTTCGTTTTTTTTTTTTTTTTTTTTAGCAAGGAATTTTTCTTTCCTTTCCTCCTGCCCTGTGTGTGTGTGTGTGTGTGTTCTGTGATGAGCCATTTAGTTAAACAAAGGAATCGGCTCGAGCCTTAATGGGCGAGATTAGTTGCCTTGACAACGAAGGGGGTGGAGGCTGGGGAGGAGACTCTCTCGCTCTGCCGGGTGAGAGGCTGCTGTGGGCTGCAGACACTGCCGGGCTCCTTTGTTTTTTTTCCTGTCGGAGGGGAGTTTCTGGCTGCTGCTCTTGGCTCACCTCGGGCTAACTGCAAGCCCTGCTTACAACGGACCCTAATCAGCTGAAGTTTGTGAGTTTTCTTCCATTGGGAGAACTTTCTGTTTTATTGCTGTTGTTCCCCTCCTTCCTCCTCCCCGGTGGCAGCCAAGGATCCAACAGCGCCACCTGGTGACGGGCACTGACATTACAAGTTCTACTCCTTCAGTGATCCAACAGCGCCACCTGGTGACTATAATAGGACACTACAAGTTTTTACACCTTCAGTGACCCAACAGCGCCACCTGGTGAATGGTACAGGACATTACAAATTTTGCATCTCCAGTGACCCGACGGCGCCCCTGCTGACTGTGGTTGGAACAGCACCAAAGGGTGCAAGAAATTGAACTATTTTCTTTTGCCGGTTTATCGGTTTTGTTCTTAAAGGGGATTATTGGTGGGTATAGGAGTATTACTTTAGTTATTTTACTTGGGTTTTTTTTCGTGTTCCTGTTAATACACACATACCTTTTAATAAAGGGCTGTTATTTTCCTTTTCCATAATTTGTTTTTCCTTCAATCGAGCCTCTTAATTTTGGATTTATAATTGTTTGGAAAGAGAAGTTTGGGTCTTTTCCTCCTAATTCATCCTCAGCAAAAGACCCTTGTCTCATTTAAACTGGGACATCTTTTGGCGCCCAACGTGGGGCCCGAGAGAGGAAAAGTGGAAAAGGAATAACTGCCCTTGTGTGACTTTATATGTGTTTGTGAACCTATAGGCACCATGAAGTCTAAGATCGCTGCTTTTCTGTGGTATATAATTATGCCGAAATCTATGTCCCACCTGTCGATGTTTTTCAGCTCAGACACTATGACCCTCCTTGCAATAAGTATGTTTGAGATCTCGCACTGGTTTTATGACATAGTAAACTCAGTACCTGTTATTTTCCTTCGGGAAATGTTCTCAAGGATATATTACTGCTCTAACCTACACTGTCTCCTTTGGGGTTTTAAGGATAATGGCACCTATTCCTATGGAGAAACACAGGGGAGTATATTTGCCCAACCCTTCATACATTTTCCTTTGGTTCCACTACAATAGCCTCTGAGAGATTTAAACTCTCTTTAGATGTAAGAGACATTTTACTTTTGGGGCTTCTCGTGCAAGGTGTCATATCTATTGCCACGGTGTCATATCTAATATTCGTAGTTAGGCCCAGGATTTACCAGGACCAAAGGTGCTCGGTATGGTGCAGCCCTCACAGGGAAAAGGAAAAGATGAAAGTGAGAGGTCTGATACAAGGGTGACTCCAGATAAGGCCAGTTCCAAGGAACCAAACAAGTCAATGGAGGTTGCCCCTATCCAAAAGAGGAAATATAAGACCAAATCAGTTCGCCCAGTAGATGATGATGGGGAGGCAGGACCCTCACAGGTAGCCAACCCGGAGCCAGAAATCATCACTGAGTCCTTATCATATGACAACCTCCGGAAATTACGGTCAGATGTCATGCGTCACTCGAATGAGCCCATACTGACCTGGATGATTCGAGTCTGGGACTCCACGGGTGATACCATAAACCTTGATGGCGGTGAAGCAAGGTTCTTGAGGTCTATTGCCCAGGATGTGGGCATTGAAGAGGCATTTGTGAGAGAATCAAAACCCCTGTCTCTCTGGGCACGGCTGCTGGACGCTGTGAGAGAGAGGTTCGTTTACAGAGAGGCTTTGCAGGCAGACCATTTGGTGAAAAGCTGGAATACCATGGAGGAGGGGATCCGACGCCTGAGGGAAATGGCACTGTTGGAGATTCTGTTTGGAAGAGATATGCAAGCTAATCACGATCCTGACAAGGTTAGGTTTACACCATACATGTGGTGGACCTTCATACGTATGGGGCCATCTGCACACGTCAGTTACTTGACATCATTGGAGGCTGGGGAAAAGAGTGAGCCAGTGGTGTTTATAGCAAATAAACTTCGGATGTACGACAGTATGGTCCAAGGATCACTACAAGCCCGCGTTTCCTCCGTAGAGACCTCGATCAATAACCTGACTAACATAGCTACAAAATTACAAGATCAACAGGAGAAAATCCTAGAAAAGATTGAGAGAAACAGCTCCCAGGTGGCACCAGTGAGAACCGGGCGCCCCCCAGCTAGAGAGGGTAGACAGACCTCACGAACTGAGCTGTGGTATTTCCTATCTGGCCATGGAGAAGACATGAGACAGTGGGACAGGAAACCTACCCATGTCTTGGCAGCCCGAGTACAAGAGTTGAAGGACCAGAGAAAAACAAAGTCCGTGAAAGTGAGTGCAGTGCCAGTATCCCGTGGGCAGGATCTGACCCACTAGAAGGTACCTCCCGCCGGTATTTGCAGACGGAAAACTGTGACGAGCAGGATAGAGACCAGTATTAGAGGGGCCCTGCCTCTAGCCAGGTAGAGGCACGGGACAACCGTGTCTATTGGACGGTGTGGATCCGATGGCCTGGCACATCAGACCCACAAGAATATAAGGCTTTGGTTGACACTGGCGCTCAATGTACGTTAATGCCCTCAGGACATGTGGGACCAGAGGCTATTTCCATTTCTGGGGTGACAGGAGGGTCGCAGCAGTTGACCGTGCTGGAAGCTGAAGTGAGCTTGACCGGGAAGGAGTGGCAGAAACACCCCATTGTGACTGGTCCAGATGCCCCATGTATCCTGGGCATTGACTACCTTAGGAATGGGTATTTCAAAGACCCCAAGGGACATAGATGGGCTTTTGGAATAGCTGCTGTGGAGACAGAGGCTGCTAAGCAGTTGAATTCACTACCTGGCCTCTCGGAGAACCCTTCTGCGGTGGGACTGTTGAAGGTTGAGGAACAGCGAGTGCCAATTGCCACTACAATAGTGCACCGTCGGCAGTACCGAACAAACCGAGACTCTGTGATTCCCATCCATAAGATGATCCGTGAGCTGGAGAGCCAAGGAGTGATCAGCAGGATCCACTCCCCTTCAACAGCCCCATCTGGCCTCATGCGTAAGTCCGACGGAGAATGGAGACTGACTGTGGACTATCGTGGCCTGAATGAAGCCACCCCGCCGCTGAGTGCTGCTGTTCCAGACATGTTGGAGCTCCAGTACGAGCTGGAGTCTAAGGCAGCGAGGTGGTACGCCACTATTGACATCGCGAATGCATTCTTCTCCATTCCCTTGGCAGCAGAGTGCAGGCCGCAGTTTGCTTTCACGTGGAGGGCGTGCAGTACACGTGGAACCGACTGCCCCAGGGTGGAAACACAGTCCCACCATCTGCCACGGATTGATCCAGGCTACACTAGAGAAAGGTGAAGCCCCAGAACACCTGCAGTACATTGATGACATCATTGTATGGGGGACACAGCAGAAGAGGTCTCTGAGAAAGGAAAAAGATCATACAGATTCTCCTGGAAGCTGGGTTTGCTATTAAAAGAGTAAAGTCAAGGGACCTGCCCGAGAGATCCAGTTCCTGGGAGTAAAGTGGCAAGATGGACGCCGTCAAATACCGACTGAAGTCATCGATAAAATCACAGCAATGGGCCCACCAACTAGCAAGAAGGAAACACAAGCTTCCTGGGTGCCATAGGTTTTTGGAGAATGCATATCCCCGAGTACAGCCAGATCGTAAGCTCTCTCTATCTGGTAACCCGCAAGAAGAATGATTTCCAGTGGGGTCCTGAACAACAGCAAGCATTTGAACAGATTAAACAGGAGATTGCCCATGCTGTAGCCCTTGGGCCAGTCAGGACAGGACCAGATGTGAAGAATGTGCTCTACTCTGCATCTGGGGATAAGGGCCTCTCCTGGAGCCTCTGGCAGAAGGTGCCTGGCGAGACCCGAGGCCGCCCACTTGGATTCTGGAGCCGGCTACAGGGGATCGGAAGCCAATTACACTCCAACAGAAAAGAGATCCTAGCAGCTTATGAGGGAGTACAAGCTGCCTCAGAGGTGATTGGCACAGAAGAACAGCTCCTCCTGGCACCTCGGCTGCCAGTGTTGAGTTGGATGTTCAAAGGGAAGACGCCCTCTACTCATCATGCCACTGATGCCACCTGGAGCAAATGGACTGCCCTGATCACGCAGCGCGCCCGCATTGGAAACCCAAATCGCTCTGGGATCCTAGAAATCATCACGAACTGGCCGGAAGGTGAGGATTTTAGTCTAGCAGAAGAAGAAGAAGGAGAGCAGGTGGTACGGGCAGAGGAAGCCCCAGCATACAACCAACTACCAGAAGAAGACATACGCTACGCACTCTTTACTGATGGTTCCTGCCGTATTGTAGGGATGAAACGTAAATGGAAAGCAGCTGTATGGAGTCCCACACGACAAGTTGCAGAAGCTATGGAAGGAGAGGGTGAATCAAGCCAATTCGCAGAGCTCAAAGCTGTCCAGTTGGCACTGGACATTGCTGAACGAGAGAAGTGGCCAAAACTTTACCTCTACACGGACTCATGGATGGTGGCCAATGCCCTGTGGGGGTGGTTGGACAGATGGAAGAAGACCAATTGGAAACGTAGGGGAAAACCCATCTGGGCCGCTGATATATGGCAAGACATCGCTACCCGGGTAGAGAAGCTGATTGTGAGGGTCCGCCACGTAGATGCCCACGTGCCCAAAAATCGAGCCAATGAAGAACATCGCAACAATGAACGGGCAGACCGAGCTGCACAAGTTGAGGTGTCACAGGTGGACCTAGACTGGCAGCACAAAGGTGAACTGTTCTTAGCACGATGGGCTCATGATGCCGCCGGCCATCAAGGCAGAGATGCCACCTACAAATGGGCACGAGACCGAGGGGTGGATCTAACCATGGATGCTATCTCTCAGGTTATCCATGACTGTGAGACATGCGCTGCCATTAAACAGGCTAAGAGACTGAAACCCCTATGGTATGGTGGACGGTGGAATAAATACAGGTATGGGGAGGCTTGGCAGGTTGATTATATCACACTGCCACAGACCCGTCAAGGTAAGCACTATGTGCTCACCATGGTGGAAGCCACCACTGGATGGCTGGAGACGCATCCGGTGCCTCACGCCACTGCCAGAAATACCATCCTGGGCCTCGAAAAACAGGTCCTGTGGCGGCACGGCACCCCAGAGCGGATTGAGTCAGATAATGGGACACATTTCAAAAATAGTTTAGTTACCACCTGGGCGAAAGAGCATGGCATTGAGTGGGTCTATCACATACCATACCATGCAGCAGCTGCCGGGAAGGTTGAACGGTGCAATGGACTGTTGAAGACTACCCTGAAAGCATTAGGTGGAGGGACTTTCAAACACTGGGATCAACACCTAGCAAAGGCTACATGGTTAGTCAACACTAGAGGCTCCGTCAATCGAGCCGGCCCTGCCCAATCAGAGTCCCTTCACACTGTAGACGGGGACAAGGTCCCAGTGGTTCACATGAGAGGTATGTTAGGTAAAACAGTTTGGGTTAACCATGCCTCGAGCAAAGGCAAATCCATTCGTGGAGTTGTCTTTGCCCAAGGACCTGGTTGCACATGGTGGGTGATGCAAGAAGATGGAGAAACCCGGTGCATACCCCAAGGAGATATTATCTTAGGGTAAACAGGTCATAACTCTACCCATATTTGTATCTATATGTATTTGTGAATATGTACATAGTCTAGAATGATGTATGTATATGTGGAGTTAAAAAAGGTTCCATTTGATAGATGTATGGTGGCATGAGAAAAGGAAAAAAATTAGGGGTGGATAATGTCATAGTTCGTTTTTTTTTTTTTTAGCAAGGAATTTTTCTTTCCTTTCCTCCTGCCCTGTGTGTGTGTGTGTGTGTGTGTGTGTTCTGTGATGAGCCATTTAGTTAAACAAAGGAATCGGCTCGAGCCTTAATGGGCGAGATTAGTTGCCTTGACAACGAAGGGGGTGGAGGCTGGGGGAGGAGACTCTCGCTCTCGCGCTGCCGGGGTGAGAGGCTGCTGTGGGCGGCAGACACTGCCGGGCTCCTTTGTTTTTTTCCCTGTCGGAGGGGAGTTTCTGGCTGCTGCTCTTGGCTCACCTCTGGCTAACTGCAAGCCCTGCTTACAACGGACCCTAATCAGCTGAAGTTTGTGAGTTTTCTTCCATTGGGAGAACTTTCTGTTTTATTGCTGTTGTTCCCCCCTTCCTCCTCCCCCGGTGGCAGCCAAGGATCCAACAGCGCCACCTGGTGACGGGCACTGACATTACAAGTTCTACTCCTTCAGTGATCCAACAGCGCCACCTGGTGACTATAATAGGACACTACAAGTTTTTTACACCTTCAGTGACCCAACAGCGCCACCTGGTGAATGGTACGGGACATTACAAATTTTGCATCTCCAGTGACCCGACGGCGCCCCCTGCTGACTGTGGTTGGAACAGCACCAAAGGGTGCAAGAAATTGAACTATTTTCTTTTTGCCGGTTTATCGGTTTTGTTCTTAAAGGGGATTATTGGTGGGTATAGGAGTATTACTTAGTTATTTTACTTGGTTTTTTTTTTCGTGTTCCTGTTAATACACACATACCTTTTAATAAAGGGCTGTTATTTTCCCTTTTCCATAATTTGTTTTTCCTTCAATCGGAGCCTCTTAATTTTGGATTTATAATTGTTTGGAAAGAGAAGTTTGGGTCTTTTCCTCCTAATTCATCCTCAGCAAAAGACCCTTGTCTCATTTAAACTGGGACAGAGTGCCACATCCTGGGTTAATGCACAACCTGGGATCACCCCAGAGACCTGCTGTGGCTGAATCACTGATGACAGACTCTGGGCAGCTTCCCTGTCCTAAGGTGGAACGTGGCCAATTATCTGCAAGAACATTTCGGAGGCACCCTCTGAATTCCGGCCAGGTAATTCCATGGAAACTATCCATTTCCCAGCAGGATGAGCTGATCTTACCCAGCTTCCTCCACAACCCCCATGCCCTCAGAAACATCACTCCTGTGTCCATGAGTGTTAGCACAGCTCAGTATTGTAAATTGTTCAACCAGACAAGCAGATTCCACACCAATCTACGGGAATCAGTTTAACCCCTCAGGTATAAAACTGGAAATGTATTTGGTATCTCAGCACTTTCTCTGCAGTCTGTGCAAGCCCACAAAGATGCTCTCACTCACTCAGCCACATTCGCTCTCCTTACTTTTCAAATCTCAAGCAGAAGGTAACCCACGTTACACTTGCAAGATGATGTCATGATCAATTTCACAAGAGATTTAACACCTGATCAACATGAACTCCAAGCTGATCATTATGCAGTGCAAGGTTTTTACAATCTGATAAACCAAGAAATATTTAAGTACAATTTAAAAACAACCCTAAAGGTTATTATTAAAGCCATTCCAGCAATCAATTTACAAACTTGGCAAAGATCGATTTATGCCCCACTTTCACTTCCTACCAGAAAGAATCACAGTTTCTGTCAGGGCAAGAAGCCTCAGTTTATTTTTCAGACCTTCCAGGGAAAATAAACAGATCCAATTGGGCAGTGATTGACACATTTCCCAGGGCACTCAAAATCAACAAGTGTCATCTGCCACCACCAAGAACAAGAAGTCAAGTGACTTCTGGAAAAGCTTCTTAAAAAAACCTGCCTTTGAGCCCATGAAAAAATCACAGCTGATGCTCTACTTTGCAAAGCTTTTGCACAGGTTTGTTCAGGGCCCTCAAGTGGCACTGCTTCATGGCTTTCTGTTAGATTAAAATGAGCTTAAAAGACCAGAGAGTTAAATTTGAAAACAATATTTCTTTTCCTAAGCACACTGCGAGTACCAGTACAAACAGATAAGCTGCCCAAGAGTTGATCATGTGATCTAATGATTCACTATTTTTAAATGTTTGGGGGTTAAGTCATATTTTATGGTTATATACCTTGAGGTTACTGTAATTCAGGACCG
>NW_026086785.1:0-11859 GCF_022539395.1 Myiozetetes cayanensis | reverse complement strand
GGGGATGCGGGGTCGGGATGGGGTCCCGCACGTCCCGAGTGGATCGCGGGGTCGGGATCTGGCCCCGCACGTCCCGAATGGATCGTGGGGTCGGGATGGGGTCCCGCATGTCCCGAGTGGATCGCTGGGTTGGGATGGGGTCCCACACGTCCCGAGTGGATCTCGGGATCGGGATCTGGCCCTGTATGTCCCGAGTGGATCGCGGGGTCGGGATCTGGCCCCGCACGTCCCAGCTGGGCCATCAGGTCAGGATCCAACCCCACATCCCAGGTGGATCCTGGGGTTCAGGATCCAGCCCCCCCCCACATCCCAGGTGGATCCTGGGGTTCAGGATCCAGCCCCCACATCCCAGGTGGATCCTGGGGTTCAAGATCCAGCTCCCCCATCCCCTCCACCCCCCTGGTGCAGCACAAACCCCGAGCCAGGGGAGAAGCAGGAAAAGGGGATGCCCCGAGCCCGGGGGAAACTGAGGCACGGCCTGGGAAGGCTTTTCCTGCCATACCCTGGTAAAAGTGGGAGCCACACAGAGCTGGAGTTCCCACTCCTGGCACCTCTGGAATGACCTTCCCTGCTGGACAAACCTGCACGACCCCCCCAGTGCCAACAACCACGAGGGGGAAAAAAACCCTGGGATTGATTTGTTCTCCTCCTCCTCCTCCTCCTCCTCCTCCTCGGACGGGGATCCACAGGGACCCACAGGGATACACAGGGATCCATAGGGACAGGGATCCACAGGGATCCACAGGGATACACAGGGATCCACAGGGGTACACAGGGATCCATAGGGACAGGGATTCACAGGGATCCACATGGACAGGGATCCACAGGGATCCAGTGACCCACTGGGATTCATAGGGACAGGGATCCACAGGGATCCATAGGGACAGGGACCCACCGGGACAGGGATTCACAGGGATCCACAGGGATGGGGACCCACAGGGATCCACAGGGATGGGGACCCACAGGGATCCACAGGGATCCATAGGGACAAGGATCCGCAGGGATCCACAGGGACAGGGATCCATAGGGACAGGGATCCACAGGGACAGGGATTCACAGGGATTCACAGGGATCCACAGGGATGGGGACCCACAGGGATCCACAGGGATCCATAGGGATAGGGATCCACAGGGATCCACAGAGATTCACAGGGGCAGGGATCCACTGGTATCCACAGGGACAGGGATCCATGGGAATCCATAGGGACAGGGATTCACAGGGATCCATAGGGACATGGATTCATAGGGACAGGGATCCCCAGGGATGAGGATCCACAGGGACAGGGATCCAAAGACATGAGGACAGGGACACAGGGACAGGGATCCAAGGACATGAGGACAGGGATCCAAGGACATAGGGATCAAGGACACAGGGACAGGGATCCAGGGACAGGGATCAAGGACACAGGGACAGGGATCCAGGGACAGGGATCCAAAGACACAGGGATCCAAGGACACAGGGACAGGGATCCAAGGACACAGGGATCAAGGACACAGGGACATAGGGACACAGGGATCAAGGACACAGGGACAGGGATCAAGGACACAGGGATCAAGGACACAGGGATCAAGGACACAGGGATCAAGGACACAGGGACAGGGATCCAGGGACAGGGATCCAAGGACACAGGGACAGGGATCCAAGGACACAGGGACAGGGATCAAGGACACAGGGATCAAGGACACAGGGATCCAAGGACACAGGGACAGGGATCCAAGGACATAGGGATCAAGGGACAGGGATCCAAGGACACAGGGACAGGGATCAAGGACACAGGGACAGGGATAAGGACACATGGACAGGGATCAAGGGACAGGGATCCAAGGACACAGGGATCAAGGACACAGGGACAGGGACACAAGGACAGGGATAAGGACACAGGGATCAAGGACACAGGGACAGGGATCCAAGGACACAGGGACAGGGATAAGGACACATGGACAGGGATCAAGGGACAGGGATCCAAGGACACAGGGACAGGGATAAGGACACAGGGATCAAGGACACAGGGACAGGGACACAGGGACAGGGATAAGGACACAGGGACAGGGATCCAAGGACACAGGGACACATTAACCAAGCAGGGAGTGGATAGCTGGGGTTGGAGCAGCAGGACAGGGGCAGAGGGAAAGCTGGATGGGGTGACAGAGGGACAGAGTCCTGAAAAAAACTGGGAATAGAAGCAGGACCCCTAAATGCCGGGTTTCCCAGGGAATCTGTGACTGCCCCTGGATCCCTGGGAGTGTCCAAGGCCAGGTTGGATGGGGCTTGGAGCAACCTGGGCTATGGAAAGCGTCCCTGCCCTTGGAATTAGGTGGGATGGGATGATTTAAGGTCACCCTTCCCACCCAAACCATTCCATAATTCCAGGATCCTGCAGCCCCTCAGCTCCAGGGACAGGCTGGGAGAGCCAGGAATGTTCCCCTGGAGCAGGGAAGGCCACAGGGGGGACCTTCCAGCACATTCCAGGGGCTCCAGGAGAGCGACTCGGGGACGGATCCTGCTTTTCCAGCCGTGAATTCCCGAGTGCTGAGCCTGGATCTGTCCCGGCAAACACCCCCGGGGTGGAGCAGTGGATGCTGAGCAGGGACATCCACCAGTCCAGCCCCTTTCTCCCCCCCTCTTCATCCCCTCCATCCCTCCAGGAGTTTTCCTGCTCCCCCCCATCCCTCATTCCAAAGGGGCTCCCGGGGTGTTCCAGAGTAACCCGATCCCACCCCGGCCACTTCCCGGTGTCCAGCAGAGCCTCGGCAAGGAAAACACTTCCAAGGAAAACATCTGGCCCCTCCCCCCCCTCTTTCTTCCACTCCTCCTTTCCAATCGGAGGAGGAGGGGGTGTTTTAATTATTTGAGTGGATTTTGAGTTCCCAAACAAGCCCTGAAGGGGCAACATTTTCCTTTAACCCCCTCCCCACCAAACCCCTCCCCCCGTGAGCATCTGAAGGGTTGGGGTTTTTTTTTTGGCTGCTTTTTCGGCATCCCAGGAATGTTCGGAGACCTCCCGGAAGGGGTCGTGTCGTGCTGGTGTCATCGGCAGCCCCCCCAAAAAAAAAATCGCTGGAATTAAAGTCCCAACCGGCTCAGAGAGTCCCAAACCCTCTCGGAGGAGCCTCAGCCCACAACTCCACATCTCCTCACCCTGTTCCGAGGGATGGGGAGCAGCTCCACCCACAGAGCCTTAAAAAATGCAGGAATTCCATCCCAACATCCCCCCACGCAGCCGCTGGAGCGGTG
Source organism: Myiozetetes cayanensis (assembly GCF_022539395.1). NCBI lineage: Eukaryota > Metazoa > Chordata > Aves > Passeriformes > Tyrannidae > Myiozetetes > Myiozetetes cayanensis. The sequence continues at coordinate 8,625 of NW_026086785.1, read as the reverse complement.
CCAGCTCTGCTGGAGCATCCCAGGATCCCTGAAAACAAAGGGATGGGGAAAGGAATCCCAGCCCCGCCAAACGAGGGGTTTTGCTTTTCCTCCAGCGAGGAATTCCCCCCCAAACTGAAAAAATAAAAATAATCACAAAGGACCCGGAAAATTCCCTCTCTTCCCCTTTTCTCCTTCCCCAGGTCGGGCTGTTTGGGCCACCCTAATTCCAAGGATTGTTGGGAACACCCTTAAATCGGGGGTTGAAAGGGGAACAAACCCCGGGATCTCCTCTGGCCGTGGAATGAGGTGGAAAAGCAGCCGAGGGTGTTGATGGAAAAGGAACCAAACCAACACTCCCCTCCCCTGGGCACGGATTTTGGGGGGTGGGTGACACCCCTGGTGGTTTTTCCAGGAGGAAAACAGGGCAGGAAAACGGGGGGGTTGTTTAGGTTGGAGCAGGGATGGTCTGGGAGCCTCTCCAGGTGGGAAGGAGAGGAGAGTTATCCCACAGCGAGGAGCAGCAGATCCACGGCAGAGGAGTTTGGCATCCCCCGGGGGGTTTCCCATCGTTTGGGGTCGGGATCACGTCGGGAATCCCGGGATCCCGGAGCTCGGGCTTCCCCCCCCCGCAGAGAATTCCAGCGGGCGCCTCCAGAAAAACAAGGATGGTGTGGAAATTCCCCCCCCGCTCGGCAGCCCCGGGATCGCTGGGACCTCCTCCTGAAACCTCCCCCTTTTTTCTTGGAAACCGGGAACACCCTCCGGGAGCTGCTGTTTTAGAGGGATCGTTCCCTAAAAAAAACAAACAAAACACTTCCCCCCCGGGGGGTTCTTTGGGCTCGTGGTCGGAAAGGGTGTTCAAGGTGCCTGCCTGGGAATTCCAAGCCGGGAATGACGACAGAGGGAGTCGGGAAAAGCCTCCGGGAGCAGCTGGAGCAGAAGCGGGGCCTGACCTTGATCCAGCGGGGCAAGGAAAAGGGATGCTGGAATTGTGGGATGGGGTGGGATCTCCAAGGTCATCCCATGGCCAGGGACACCTTCCATGGATCCAACCCAGCCTTGGGCACTTCCCGGGATGGGGTAGCCACAGCTGCTCTGGGAATTCCAGCCCAGCCCCTCCCCACCCTCATTTCTTCCCCAAATCCATCTCAATTCCCCCTTTTCCAAGGGGAAGCCATTCCCTGTGTCCCAGCCCTCCATCCTTTGTTCAAACTCTTCTGGAGCCCCTGGAATGTGCTGGAAGGTCTCCCTTGGGATCCCTCCCTGCTCCAGGGGAACATTCCCAGCTCTCCCAGTCCGTCCCCAGACAAAATCCTGGAATCCTGGGATGGGTTGAGTGGGAAGGGACCTTAAATCATCCCATTCCCACCCCATTCCAAGGGCAGGGACACTTCCCATGGATCAGGTGGCTCCAAGCTGGCCTTGGACGCTTCCAGGGATGTGCCATCCATGGTTTTCTCTGGGAATTCCAGCCCATTCCCTCCCCACCCTCACGACAGGGAATTCCCACTGGAGGGGAAAAGGAGTGAGAGGAAAAAAGATGGAAAGGAAAAAATGGGGAGGAAAAGGATGGAGAGGGAAAAGATGGAAAGGAAAAGGTGGGGAGGAAACAGATGGAAAAGATGGAGAGGGAAAGATGGGGAGGAAAAGGATGGGGAGGAAAAGGATGGAAAGGAAAAGCTGGAAAAGATGGAGTGGGAAAGATGGGGAGGAAAAGATGGGGAGGGAAAAGATGGAAAGGAAAAACTGGAAAAGATGGAGTGGGAAAGATGGAAAACAAAAGGTGGAGAGGGAAAAATGGAGAGGGAAAAATGGAGAGGAAAAGGATGGAAAGGAAAAGATGGAATGGAAAAGGGGGAAGGAAAAGGATGGAGAGGGAAAAGATGGAGAGGGAAAGATGGAAAGGAAAAGGTGGGGAGGAAAAGATGGGAAAGATGGAGAGGGAAAGATGGGGAGGAAAAAGATGGGGAGGGAAAAGATGGGGAGGGAAAAGATGGAAAGGAAAAACTGGAAAAGATGGAGTGGGAAAGATGGAAAGCAAAAGGTGGAGAGGGAAAAATGGAGAGGGAAAAATGGAGAGGAAAAGGATGGAAAGGAAAAGATGGAAAGGAAAAGGGGGGAGGAAAAGGATGGAGAGGGAAAAGATGGAAAGGAAAAGGTGGGGAGGAAACAGATGGAAAAGATGGAAAGGGAAAGATGGAGAGGGAAAGATGGGGAGGAAAAGGATGGAAAGGAAAAGATGGAAAGGAAAAGGGGGGAGGAAAAGGATGGAGAGGAAAAGGATGGAGAGGAAAAGCTGGAATCTCATCCCAACAGCACCTTCAGCAACAATTCCTTAAGAAAAGTGTCTCCCGAATCCCAAACACACAAATTTTGGCTGGTTGGGAATTCCCACACCCGGTGCATCCCCTTTCCCAGATGTTCCAGGTGCCATCCACTGGCAAAGCCAGGAAAAAAATTATCAACCATTTTGGGGCCAGGAGAGGGTGGGGATTCCCAAGGAAAACAAATCCAGAATGTGGCACCACCGGCTGCTTTCCTACACCACGGAATTCCAGAGGCGTCCCGGGACGAGGAATAGTGGGAATTATTCCATTTCCTGCCAGATGTGGGGAGGAGCAACTGGAACAACCCCCGGTGTGGGGGCAGGAGAGAACTGCCCAGGGGAAAAAAAAAATGGAAGGAAAGGAAATTTGGGAAGTGCCAGAGCGGCCTCTGATGGATTTTTGGGATAACTGAGTCCCAGTCGCCCTGGAATGAGAGAATCGTCCCGGGAGTGAAATCCGGCTTGTTGGGAGCGCTTGGGACGCCATGTCCACAATTCCAGAGTTTCTCCCAAAGTCCAGAGTTTCTCCCAAAGTCCAGGGTTTCTCCCAAAGTTCTTCCCGAAGAAGCCAAAGGTTTCTCAAAATCGAAGTCCAAGGTTTCCCCCAAAGCCAAAGTTTCTCCCAAAATCAAAGACTTTTTCCCAAAATCAAAGGTTTTCCCCCGAGCCAAAGGTTTTCCAAAATCCAAGGTCTCCTGAGGCCAAAGGTTTTCCAGAATCCAAGGTTTCCTGAAGTCAAAGGTTTTCCAGAATCCAAGGTCTCCCAAATCCAAGGTTTTCCAGAATCCAAGGCCTCCTGAAGCCCAAGGTTTTCCAGAATCCAAGGTCTCCCAAAATCAAAGGTTTTCCAGAATCCAGGATCTCCCAAACTCAAAGGTTTTCCAGAATCGAAGGCCTCCTGAAACCAAAGGTTTTCCAGAATCCAAGATCTCCCAAACTCAAAGGTTTTCCAGAATCCAAGGTCTCCAAAAGCCAAGGGTTTTCCAGAATCCAAGATCTCCCGAACTCAAAGTTTTTCCAAAACCCAAGGTCTCCCAAAGCCAAAGGTTTTCCAGAATCCAAGATCTCCCAAAATCAAAGGTTTTCCAGAATCCAGGATCTCCCAAAATCAAAGGTTTTCCAGAATCCAGGATCTCCCAAACTCAAAGGTTTTCCAGAATCCAAGGCCTCCTGAAACCAAAGGTTTTCCAGGATCCAAGGTCTCCCAAAGTTTTTCCAAAATCCAAGGTTTCCCGAAGTCCAAGGTCTCCCAAAGTGAGAGGTTTCCCAAATTCTGAGATTTCCCAAGGTCATTCCCACATTTCCCCAGGTAAAAGTCCGAGGTTTCCCCAAACCCAGGCCAAGTTTTCAGACCTTGCATCCAAAAGATTTTGGACCCCCCCACGTCCCAAATTTCCCCATCCACGGGGGACCTGCAGTCCTTCAGCTTTGGCATCTCCTGCCCTAAAAATTCCTGGAAAGAGGCAAAAAAAAAAAAAAAAAAAGAGGAGGTTTTTACCTCCTTTAATCCTCTTGTCATCCTCTAACATTCATTTTAAATTTTAATTTAATTTTAATTTAATTTTAATTTAATTTTAATTTAATTTTAATTTTAATTTAAATTTAATTTAATTTTAATTTAAATTTAATTTTAATTTAATTTTAATTTAAATTTAATTTTAATTTTAATTTAATTTTAATTTTAATTTAATTTTAATTTAATTTTAATTTAAATTTAATTTAAATTTAATTTAATTTAATTTTAATTTTAATTTTAATTTAATTTTTGAGTGTATTTTGTGTTTATGCCAGAAAAGGAAGTGGATTTTATCTGGAATGTTATTCCAGCTCTGCTCTTTCCTCGAATTATTGATTTTTTTTTTTGGGGGGGGATAAACTTTGCCTTAGTTTGACACCTGAGCACCTTGGCCCTGCTAATAAATAACAATCTGATAATAATAAACAATAATAAAACCAATAATAAGCAGTAAAATGAGTCTTTTCTTTACTCACCTTTCACGGAAGCGGGAAAAATTTATAATAAAAGGACCCTGGAATTTATATTTATATTTATATTTATATTTATATTTATATTTATATTTATATTTATATTTATATTTATATTTATATTTATATTTATATTTATATTTATATTTATATTTATATTTATATTTATGTTTGGGATGTCCCATGGGTTGTGGGGGGGGTCCCATGGGTGATGGGGGGTCCCATGGGTGGTGGGATGTCCCATGTGCTTGGGGTGTCCCATGGGATGTTTGGGGTCCATGGGTGGTGGGGTTCCATTGGTGATGGGAGGTCCCATGGTGGTGGGGGGTTCCATTGGTGATGGGGGGTCCCATGGGTGGTGGGGACCCCATGGGTGATGGGAGGTCCTATGAGTGAGGGGGGTCCCATGTGTAGCTAGGTGGTCCCCATGGGTGGTGGGGGTCCCATGGGTGATGGGGGTCCCATGGGTGTTTGGGGGTCCCATGTGTGTTTGGGGGGGTCCCATGGGTGATGGGGGGTCCCATGGGTGATGGGGGTCCTATGGGTGTTTGGGGGGTCCCATGTGTGTTTGGGGGTCCATGGGTTGTGTGGGGGGTCCCATGGGTGGTGGGGGGTCCCATGGGTGATGGGGGGTCCCATGGATGGAGGGGTGTCCCATGTGTGTTTGGGTGGTCCCATGGGTGATGGGGGGTCCCATGGGTGTTTGGGGTGTCCCATGGGTTGTGGTGGGGTCCTATGGGTTGTGTGGGGGGTCCCATGAGTGATGGGGTGTCCCATGTGTGTTTGGGGGGTCCCATGTGTGTTTGGGTGGTCCCATGGGTGATGGGGGTCCCATGGGTGTTTGGGGTGTCCCATGGGCTTGTGGTGGGTCCTGCGGGTTGTGTGGGGGGTCCCATGGGTGTTTGGGGGTCCCATGTGTGTTTGGGATGTCCCATGGGTGGTGGGATGTCCCATGTGTGTTTGGGGGTCCATGGGTGATGGGGGGGTCCTATGTGTGTTTGGGGGTCCCATGGGTGATGGGGGTCCTATGGGTGGTGGGGGTCCCATGGGTGGTGGGGGGTCCCCATGGGTGGAGGGGGGTCCCAATGGAGGAGGGGTCCCATGAGTGGTGGGGGGGTCCCATGGGTGTTTGGGGTGTCCCATGGGTTGGGGGTCCTATGGGTTGGGGGTCCCATGTGTGTTTGGGAGGTCCCATGGGTGATGGGGGTCCCATGGGTGTTTGAGTTGTCCCATGGGTTGTGGGGGGTCCCATGGGTGGTGGGGGGTCCCTTGGATGGGTGGGGGTCCCATGTGTGTTTGGGGGTCCCATGGCTGGTGGGGGGTCCCATGGGTGTTTGGGATCTCCCATGGGTTGCGGGGGGTCCCATGGGTTGTGGGGGAGTTGGGAGCCCCTGGCCCTCCCTCGCCCCCCACGTGGGGTGGGGAGGGGCTGCCCGGACGGTCCTTCCTCATTTCGGGGAAGTCCCTGGCGAGGGAGGCCACGCGGGAGTTGCGACATCCCGGGGGCTCCGGGGAGAGGGGAGGGACACGACAGGGAACGGGGACACCCAGGGACACATCCCCCCGGGGACACCCCAGGGGACACCGGTGACCCTCCCGGGGTCGGGGGGGTGGGGGTGGGACAGGACCTGGGGATGAGGGTCCCCACCCAGACCCCCATTCCTGGGTCATGGACACCTGATCCGCCCCCCCCTGCCCACCCTCAGGACCCCTCCAGGTCCCTCCTGGAGGTCCTGGATGTGGTGGGTTCCACTCTGGGACCCCCCCAGGACTCAGGTCCTGGACACTTGAGTCACATCCTGGTCACCTGGATCCTCCCTGAGACCCCCAGCAGGTCCTGGAGTCACATCCTGGCTCACCTGGACCCCCTGAGACCCCCAGCAGGTCCTGGAGTCACATCCTGGTCACCTGGACCCCCCTGAGACCCCCAGCAGGTCCTGGAGTCACATCCTGGTCAGCTGGATCCTCCCTGAGACCCCCAGCAGGTCCTGGAGTCACATCCTGGTCACCTGGACCCCCCTGAGACCCCCAGCAGGTCCTGGAGTCACATCCTGGTCACCTGGATCCTCCCCCTGAGACCCCCAGCAGGTCCCAGAGTCACATCCTGGTCAGCTGGATCCTCCCCCTGAGACCCCCAGCAGGTCCTGGAGTCACATCCTGGTCACCTGGATCCTCCCTGAGATCCCCAGCAGGTCCCAGAGTCACATCCTGGTCAGCTGGATCCTCCCCCTGAGACCCCCAGCAGGTCCTGGAGTCACATCCTGGTCAGTTGTGCCCCCCTGAGACCCCCAACAGGTCCTGGAGTCACATCCTGATCACCTGGATCCTCCCTGAGACCCCCAACAGGTCCTGGAGTCACATCCTGGTCAGCTGGACCCCCCTGAGACCCCCAGGAGGTCCCAGAGTCACATCCTGGTCAGCTGAACCCCCCTGAGACCCCCAGCAGGTCCTGGAGTCACATCCTGGTCACCTGGATCCTCCCTGAGATCCCCAGCAGGTCCCAGAGTCACATCCTGGTCAGCTGTGCCCCCCTGAGACCCCCAGCAGGTCCTGGAGTCACATCCTGGTCAGCTGTACCCCCCTGAGACCCCCAACAGGTCCCAGAGTCACATCCTGGTCAGCTGAACCCCCCTGAGACCCCCAGCAGGTCCTGGAGTCACATCCTGGTCACCTGGACCCCCCTGAGACCCCCAGCAGGTCCCAGACATGGGGTCATCACCCCTGGGAGCCCAGAGACCCCCAGGGCTGGGACACCTGAGTCACATCCTGGTCACCTGTGTCCCCCCTGAAACCCTGACAGGTCCCAGACACCTGGATCCCTCATGGACCCCCTGGATCTCCACATTGGGACCCCTGGATCCCTCATGGACCCCCTGGATCTCCACATTGGGACACCTGGATCCCTCATGGACCCCCTGGATCTCCACATCCATGGGACCCCCTGGATCTCCACATTGGGATACCTGGATCCCTCATGGACCCCCTGGATCTCCACACTGGGACACCTGGACCCTTGTGGGACCCCCTGGATCTCCACATCCACACACCTGGATCCGTCAGGGACCCCCTGGATCTCCACATTGGGACACCTGGACCCTTGTGGGACCCCCTGGATCTCCACATCCACACACCTGGATCCGTCAGGGACCCCCTGGATCTCCACATCCACACACCTTGATCCCTCATGGACCCCTGGGATCTCCACATTGGGACACCTGGACCCTCATGGACCCCCTGGATCTCCACATTGGGACACCTGGATCCCTCATGGACCCCCTGCATCCCTCATGGGATCCATTGGATCTCCACATTACACCTGGATCCCTCATGGATACCCTGGATCTCCACATTGGGACACCTGGATTCCTCATGGGACCCCTGGGATCTCCACATTGGGACACCTGGATCCCTCATGGACCCCCTGGATCTCCACATCCATGGGACCCCCTGTATCTCCACATTGGGACACCCGGCCCCTCGTGGGACCCTTGCTGAGGGCACAGGCCCCAGATGCCCAACCCCCTCCGTGTGTCCCAGATTCCCGGTTCTCCCCTGGGTTCCCCCCATTCCCACCACCATGATCTGTGCCCCCAGGGCCCCCCGTGGTGATGGGGGCTCCTCCCGGTGCCGGTGGCGGTGCCGGTGGCGGGGCAGGAAGGGCCCCGTGGGCAGGAAGGGCCCCGTGGGCAGGAAGGGCCCCGTCGGCATCCGGGTGCCTCGTCCCGGTTCCCGTTGGCCCCCGCGGCACCCCCGGGGCGCAGGCGCGGCACCTCGGCCTTCCGGCACCCCCAGGAGCCCCCAGGCCCCGCTGGGCCCCTCAACCAGTGCTGTCCCCACCGGGGGGTCCCTGGGACCACCACCCCACCACCCCTGGCCCCGGGAGGAGCTCCTGGACACCGGGATCCCGAGGGGGTGCTGGTGGGGCAGCAGCAGCTCCTCAGGGCCCCATCGGCTCCTCCCCGACCAGGGGGTTCCTGGGGGGCTTCCTCCTGGACCCCCCCTTTGCTGCAGGGGCTTCCTGACGAGAGGCAGAAGGTTCGTCTCCGTCGGCTCCTCCCCGGAGCTCACCCGGGGCCTCCATCGGATCCTCCCGGGACGGGGTCCCACCAAGGCACGGCAGGACCTCGGGAGCTCCTGGGAGAGGAGATCCCACCGGGCTCTCGTCTCCATTGGCTGCTCCACGGGCACGACCTCGGGAGCTCCTGGGAGTGGAGATCCCACCGGGCTCTCATCCCCATTGGCTGCTCCACGGGCACCGGCCCACCAGGGCCTCACCTCTGTCAGCTCCTTATCTTCATCAGCTCATCTTCCTCAGCTCCTCACCTCCCTCA
>NW_026086784.1:0-11572 GCF_022539395.1 Myiozetetes cayanensis | reverse complement strand
AGCTTTAGCTCAGCATACAGCTCTCATCATTACTTCTTTGATATCGTGCTTTCACATTTTGAAAATTGATTTTGTCTGACATGCGTACAAGTAACATGTGTGAAAGCATCTGACACTCATCTAGCAGAGGGGAGTAATAAAAAAAGATATTAATTAGTCATAATACTGGATGCTATGATTCACTGAGCACTGCAACTCACCTGTGGTTTAGCTGGGCAGGCAGCTAAACACCACACAACCATTTGTTCTCTACCTGTTCACCATGGAATGGGGAAGGCAGTTGGAAAAAAAAAAGGTGGGCTGAGATTAAGATGGTTTATTAGGGCAGAGAAAGAAGGGAAAATAATAGTAAAAGAATTAGAATGTATAAAGCAAATTATGCACATCACCCATTGACTGATGCCTAGCCAACTTCATCTGGGCCAGCTTTCATCCTAGTTTAAATATGAGCATGCTGTCACACGGTATGGAATAATTCTTTGGTCAATTGGGGTCAGCTGTCCTGGCTGTGTTCCCTCACGACTTCTTGTGTTCCCCAGCCTCCTTGCAAGTGGGACAACATAAACTGAAGAGTCCTTGTCTTAGTATAAACACTGCTTAACAACAACTAAACCACCAGTATTTTACCCAACATTATTCTCACCCTAAATCCAAAAACAGAGCACCAGCTACTAGGAAGTAAATGAACTCTACCCCAGCTGAAAGAGGGACACATGGCTCATATTTCATATTATCCTAATAATTTATTTAGAAACCCAAAAGGTATTAATTCAGAACTTATGTTTTAGAAAGCTCTGTGAGAAGGTGCTCTATGCTTTTATACTTTTAGAAACATTAATCTCTGGCTATAAACTTCATCTCCTTATGTCCCTTGTATCCAGGAAGAACTGTACTATGCCCAAAGGAATCATAGGCTATCTGGAGTTTGAAGAAACCTACAAGGATCATTTAAGACCAACTCCCATTAACTATGTGTCATTGCATTTTGCTACATCTTTCACCAACTTATGTTAATCTAATTAATTTTTTTTTGCATAGCAAAAAATATTTTGAGGTACTCCCTTAACGGTAAGTGGTACCATATGCAAGGTATGGTCTGCCACTGTTGGTCACCTGAGCCTTTTCTTTGATAAATTGAACATTAAACTCATATCTCAGCAGAGTTAATCTATTTCACAATCAGCAGTGTTTCAGTTTATCATTTGTCTAATTTTTACCATGGTGTTTCAGGTCCTAGGACATTCTCCAATTCTTTGTTAGCACTAGTAAAGAGTATACAGAGTATTAATTTAGACGAAATCTCTCCTATATGCATGTTTCAAACTGGGAAGGCCCCAGAGTATGTTGCAAGTTTTCAGTTCCACCTTTTACAAAACTCCTTTTAGAGAACAACCATTTACCTGAAATTTTAAATATACATATACTTTCAAGGCTTTTTTTCTAGCTACAAGGATAAATTTATTTAAAAACTAATAATTGTTCTAGGACAATGTTCTGAAACAGTTTGGGAACGGGGAGTAATACTTTCTTTTTCTCCAACTAATTTGAACCCTGAGCTCCGAAATGCAAATCTGAACTTATATTTTAGGTTGTAGAGCAAATTTAGGCCGTTTACAGTTTTTATTGCATTTAGGAACTCTTTCATGATGAACCAGCATAATGATTGTATTTGGATGTAGAAGCACCACATAGACAAAACTGGACTCTAGGGCAAGGAATTAAGTGTTTTCATCTGTTCAGCAGGGCTTGATGCTGATTTTCTGCCATTTTCAAAGTCTAGCAGCTGGGTAGTTGTACCATGTATGAGAGTATACATTTCTGTAGGTTAGTGTGGAGCGGAGGGAAAGGTATAAGATACATTTGAGTATGCTGCTCCCTCTAAAAGAGTTTCCTTAAAATTTAAGAGTAGGAGAAGGAAATCATTAACTGGCATGAGTTGTTATGACTATAATGATTGATCATGTCTGGAAAGAATTTAGTGGTTGCAGCAAAAACTGGTTGCCACAGAGCAAAGAACAAGAGCAGTGCAAGAACACAAATGGAAATAGGAAAATAACTGTACGTTCCTTTGTAACACAATGTATATACTCAGACCAATTTTATGTTAGTGTATTTTTATTCACTTATAATTTTCACCTGTCTGAATGTCCTTGGTTTTTGATGCTACCTGTTACTGGTTACAGTTTCTCTTAGAGCAACAATAAGAATTTGTGAATTTCATCAAATTAAATATGAGTAGTCCCTTCCTCAGAGAGTTTATATTTCCCTTTGATGTCAAGACAAAGACTGTCACTGATCCTTGATGTCTGTACAAAGACTTTGGCAGAGACTATAAATGTCAGTAGACTACATACAGTGGGTGGGATGAGAAAGAATGTACAACACAGAGTCTTTGTTGCTTTAGTTAATCTAAGGATGAAGAGATAGTAATATATTGTATCTTCCTTCCTTGTTGCCATTGCTGTGTGAAAAAGGTAGGACTCATTCACTCCTAAGCACATAAAAATATGGGTAGGTTCCATCTCAGCAACAAAGGTGAATTGTCCAGTTTCAGCATTTGCAAATGCAGATGTCTCCTGTGTATCATAAAGAGTACTGTCCTTTAGAGTATGTGAGCAGACAGCAGTAGATCTGACAGTTTTGTTCATTAGCATTTGCCTGTGGGTAGTGATCAAAAGTGACTAACATGCCAGAATGGATATTTTCTGCACCAATTTTTTGATTTTTAACACTTTAGGCATTTTGGAATATTTCTTCAAATGTCCTGAAAACTGGATTTTCTGCTGCACTGAAGTGAACTCAGCAGTGCAGATGCTGAGGGGTAAATGCATATACTTCATGCTTGCTCTGAAGCTGATGATAACATGCTCTAGAGTTGATGATAACAGATAATATTTTCAAAGGACTATCTGTCAACCTCGAATAAGCAGAAAAATATATGCCCCAATCTCCTTACCTTCTGGCTAACATTTCTGCAGTTAAGAACTTTCCAATGATAGAAACTGCTGTCTGGGAAAATTGGATCTAGAAGGTGTCTCACTCTGCATCAGGGAAAGGAAATAAAAACCCTTCTTTATCTCTTCTCTTTCTCTCTCTATCCCAGAAAACACAAACAAAACTCAAAGAGAAGAAGAAGGAGAATCACCACTTGTTTCCTGTTTTCTTCGAATCACTTTCCCATCCTCAAGTCCAGATGTACACATATGGGTATAATGAAAACTAGGTTAGGAGTCCCTATACTGGCATTAATCATTACAGGGATCAGGCTAATTTCTCATTTCCATATCATAGCTATGCTGCCTACTTAGTGCAGTAGGTGGAACAGTTGATGTGGTGGAACAGTTTTTCTCTTCTGCTTGACTGTAGAGACCTTGTTGCAGAAAGCTGTCCACCAAAAGTATGCTTTTGGATAATGAATTCTCTGTCTCTTTGTGTCAGTTCTGCATATGGAAAGATAACTGCAGTGGTTGTTTCAGATATATGTCTTCTCTCCTAACAAATCCAGCTGTATTTGTCATAATTTTGACAGAAAAGCTGAAATATTTTTCAAATGACAACTCCCCATTAATGCTAATTAAAGGACATTGACAATATGATTGCAAATATTCCCATTAGTGTATTGTCTTAGAGCATAAAATCTTTACATTTAACCACCTAGAACAATTCTTTCTAAGGAAATATAACTTTTTTGAACTCATGTAGACAAAAACAGTATACCATACAATAGAGAAAAAACTTTTGCCTGATAATGTCACTTGACCACTGCATCTTCACAAGTGATCTTCAGTCTGGCTCTTGTGTGCAATTAATTAGAAGGGGCCATTTCTCAGTTGTACCATGAACATTAGTTTGATTTATTCTGTCAGGAAAGAAACAAATGTCTTCTGTCCCAGGAAGGTGAAATGAAACTTAGAATATTTTACTGTTAGCTTATATTATAATATGTGAGTCGTTTTTGCCTAGTTGTATTTTCTTTTTAAGCAATCTGTTTTCTTATTTTTCTCTCTGTTCCTTTCAGATAGTTTTGGATACTGCTTTCATATGTAAGATATGAAGGATCATGGAAACAGCTTTACAAAGGTGTTTCTCACTGTTCTCTTTTATTTTTACCTCAGGTAAGCATTTTAATACTGTTAAATGTTATTCACATGCTTATCCATACTTCTAAAGCAGAATATGCTAAAAGGATATTTGGTTTTTTGTGTAAAACTTTAAATGTGACTGCTCCACATTGCTATTTTTAATTGAATGAAGAGAACTTGCAAATGAAATGTTGCTATTTTTTTCCCCTAGAAGTATGAAGAAAATTCTTGCCACATTCTTACTTATGGAATTTTATTCAGGAATTGCAAGTGTAGACAGAATTATCTATTTGAAAAACTGGGCAAATAATCATGGCTTTTAGCATGAGTAATACTAATACTAGAAGCAGGTTTTTTTGTTATCCATAGAAAACAGAAATACTACGTTTGGCTAACCAGTCGTGTTACGTTAGTTACAGACAGCAAGTGTGCAGTTGGCTTCTCTTTTATACTCTCACTGATACGTGGGACAGTGGTTACACAAGTATTAAAGAGTGGAGGATTTTTATTTTACATCTGCCATGGCTTCTTGGGAAACACCTACAGTCATGGAATATAAGATTAAACTTATCAGTAGAAAATAACTGAGTTCCAAATTAATATTTTTATAATGCCTTTAATTTACCAAGACAGACCATCTAGCCAGCTCTGATTTTCTCTTTTCAATGTCAGTTTCTCCTGTTTATCCTTCACCAGGAAGCTCCTTTAGCCTGATACTTTTTTATCTCTATCATGAACTTGTAACCATGGCTTAAAACTGAAAATACATCCTAACCACATTTACTATCCAGTAAACAAAGAGTGTTGTGGGCAGAGCAATTCTAAATTGATTAGCTAGGGTGAAAATATTTGTTGATCACTCAACTGTGTTCACAATGTGAAACTCAGCATAGCAGGTAATTCATGACAAACTCATATTATATTACAAAGGCCTATGTTATAGTGACTCCCTGTTAATGAGTATAAATTACTTATTTGCTAAAATAAGTGAAGTAGGATTCTCAGAAGGCTTAATCTCTCAATTGCAGTGGAAAACTTGGTAAATCACTGTCATAGTTCGTATTTTTAGCAAAGAATTTTTCTTTCCTTTCCTCCTGCCTGTGTGTGTGTGCTCTGTGATGGGCCATTTTAGTTGAACAAAAGAATCACCCGGAGCCCTTAACGATGGAGATTTGTCTCCTTGACAACGAAGGGGGGAGTTGGCTGGTGTGTGACTGGAAGGGGGTGGAGGCTGGGGGGGGAGGAGACTCTCTCTCTCTCTGCCGGGGGTGAGAGGCTGCTGCGGGCTGCAGACACTGCCGGGCTCCTTTGTTTTTTTTCCCTGTCGGAGGGGAGTTTCTGGCTGCTGCTCTTGGCTCACCTCTGGCTAACTGCAAGCCCTGCTTACAACGGACCCTAATCAGCTGAAGTTTGTGAGTTTTCTTCCATTGGGAGAACTTTCTGTTTTATTGCTGTTGTTCCCCACCCCCCCCCTTCCCCTCCTCCCGGTGGCAGCCAAGGATCCAACAGCGCCACCTGGTGACGGGCACTGGACATTACAAGTTCTACTCCTTCAGTGATCCAACAGCGCCACCTGGTGACTATAATAGGACACTACAAGTTTTTTACACCTTCAGTGACCCAACAGCGCCACCTGGTGAATGGTACGGGACATTACAAATTTTGCATCTCCAGTGACCCGACGGCGCCCCCTGCTGACTGTGGTTGGAACAGCACCAAAGGGTGCAAGAAATTGAACTATTTTCTTTTTGCCGGTTTATCGGTTTTGTTCTTAAAGGGGATTATTGGTGGGTATAGGAGTATTACTTAGTTATTTTACTTGGGTTTTTTTTTCGTGTTCCTGTTAATACACACATACCTTTTAATAAAGGGCTGTTATTTTCCCTTTTCCATAATTTGTTTTTTCCTTCAATCGGAGCCTCTTAATTTTGGATTTATAATTGTTTGGAAAGAGAAGTTTGGGTCTTTTCCTCCTAATTCATCCTCAGCAAAAGACCCTTGTCTCATTTAAACTGGGACAATCACATAACCAGAGAACAGCAGTTTCAAGCTGTGAGTGTTCTGGAAATAATCTGTAATCATGATGGACTCCCTAGACATACGGAGATTCTTAGTGAGAAATCATTACCATAGATATTCTGGATGCTAGATACCAATTTTCTGTTATAAAGGCGGTAACTATATGTCTATCTTAACATTTCATTTCTGTATCAGTTTTCAGATATAAATACATACAAGAATTTTATGAAAGTAATGTATCTGTGATACAAATCATCTCTGAAAAGTGTTTCAAAGATCTCTTATAGACTATATTATCCTGGCGTTTTTTGTTGAATATTTCATCACATCTCATCTCTCTGGGACAAAGACTTGTGTTTTCAAACTTTAACACTAACAGTAAAGCAACCAGTAAACAAAGAAAAACAGAAAATGAAGAAAAGTTTTGATGAAATAAGAGTTGTAGAAGAGTTGTTGAATTTGTTTTAAAATAATATTTGTTGTTCTGTGAGAAGGGAAGTTTTTTGCACTTCTTTTACCAGATTCCTCTTATTGCTCAAATTCTACTCTGTTTTTTCTGCTTTTCCCTGGGAGGTCAATCCGATTGAGGTGATCCAAGATGAACGATTTCTTATTGGCTGTTAGGTTACACACAGTGAATATTGATACTTTCTAGAAATATTCTATTCCCAGGTTTCTCTACCTTTCCAATGAACTTTCGGGTCCTAAGGCTTCCTCCACTGCTATTAATGAATTTATAGAACCAGGTCTCAGATATTTAGCAAGCTGCTTTCTACCACTTAGCCCAGGTACATCTTGGGGGTTATGACAGTCCAGAGTTACTGTCATGAAATAAATTGGCATAATAACATAAATGAGTGAAAGTTCATAATATCTCACTATTAAACTAAATACATTTTATTATTATAGTTATGGTACAGATTAAATAACATTTGACATAAATGTAATCTAAAGCCATTACCAAATTGCATGCTAACTGCCATTAACTAGTGGTATGCTTCAACCTTTCCTCCCTGATCAGATATAAATCTGCCATTTTACATTTACATCAATATTTGTTTCTGGCTACATTTCTATTATTTTAAACATTGCGTTGCACATTTTTCTATTTACTCATTTTGCACATGGATATGCTAAAAAAACTACCAACCATTCAGCTTCTTAAAGAACTCATCATTATTCTCACTGAAATATCATGATGGCATTGAATTCTGGCATTTGTGTGGTTACATACATTAACAATGAAAATGCAGTTCCTAGCATAGAAAATAAATGATGATCCTTTGTTTCAGTATTTGTGCCAGACCACTGCACAAAACAGACAAGTGGTAAAAGCTAGTGGATCATATAATTATACTTGAAATACAGTAGGGAGAGAATGAACATATTTACATACCCTTTTTCAGATGAATAGCTCAGCAATGTACTCAACGTAGACAGTAATAGTGATGAGTGCGGGAAGTACTGAGTTCTGTGTACTGCTAAAACAACTTATTCAAGTAACAATGGAGGTGAAAACTCTTTCAGAAGTCGATTACACAATCAGCTAAATCCAATTATAATTGTCTTAAATACCAGTACATCTTAATTTCCAATTGCACTTAAATTCTATATTATGTTAGCAGAAAATAAGACTGGAGTTGTACTTAGTATTTCTTTCTAAAGTATTTGACATTGTAGTGAAGCTCTACATGCATTTTTCAACAAAGCGTGTATATATTTTTTCCTAATTAGAAAAAACTATATATAATTTTTCTAATTAGAAAAAAAATTGCAAGCAGTCAAGAAACTTCATGCTTCAGGTCTTAGAAAGCTCAGACAAAAGATGAGAGCCCAGAAGCTATGGTGTTAGAAAGCAATTACACAATTATTTTAATTTGATTCAGAATTTACTATCACTTGGGAAATCTTTTAGAAGCAAAGTGAATTCTTACAGCCACTATTATAGCTGATAAATTAGAGTAAAAATATTTCCACTGATTCCTTGCAGACTTGATCATGTCACTACTGTGTTCCTGTAAATAATGCTAGGTTTACAGAATAATACTGTCAAGACAGTGAGGGGCATTCCAATAATATACTTGATTTATTACTTTGAGCTATAATCAAGATTATCAGGTCAGGAGGGAAGGGAAAGTGGGGTAGGGGGACCAGAGATGGAGTCATTTGTCAAATGCATATTTATGTCACTACAGGAAAGACCAAATAAATTGGGATTGGTATGATGACACACAATTCAGAGAAGAAACAAACAAGGAAGTTTAAGTTACTAGTAATGGTGAGTAAATTATACAGTGTATACTGTCGTGGTTTTGCCCTGGGTCAATTTACTTTTATACCCCCACATACAATTACTACTAGTTGAGAGAAGGTTTATGCAGACAAAAAGAGACTGAATAAAAAAAAAGTATGAGTATTTATTATTAACAAGCTAACACTAAAGAATTATATTTACAACAATTCTACTTAAGTAAAAGGTATTATGTATTTACAAAAGATACTTCTCCCCTCACCTCCCTTTATATCAGTCCAAGGAGGAGAAGCAGTCTTTTTCTGTTTTCAGAATTCCAGCTCTCTCTCTCTCCAGTAACTCTGCAGCACTTTCGTCGCAGTTGGAACTTCTTTATCTCTCTCTCTTATTCTGTGTTGGCCTCCAGGGCTGGGCCTACCCCCCTCCTGGGTTAAAACCGAAGGCTGAGGGTTACCCAGGTCCTGAAGGGTCTCCTTCCATAGACTTGCAAGGGGACACTTGCTTACTATGGATCTTCTTCCACAGGGTTACAGGGGATAATGGTTTAAGAGTTCACCCCTGTTTCCCTATGGAGGTCCCTCCCCATGGGAGAACAGTCCTTGATTGACTTCTCGGCATGGGTCCAGTCTGGATCCCTTACTCGGATCCCAATATCCCACCTGAGCCATTTTCTGCTCCAGCGTAGGTTCTCTCTAGCACCAGCAGCACGGATCCCACACATGGATCCCAACATCCCTACCTGAACCGTTTTGTGTTCCAGCGTAGGTTCTAATACCCGTCAGGGTCATAAATCTTCAACAGCAGCAGCATGGATCTCTCACTGAGATCCCAAGCTTATCTGAGCCGTCTCGCTCCAGCATAAGCATCGATCCCTTTGAGAGTCACAAAGTCTTTAACAGGACTCTGCCTCATCTGAGCCGCTTTTACTCCAGCATAAGGCTTTCTCTGTTAAAGTCACAAATCTCTGGTGTATCCACAAGCTCCTCTGTGAGCCGCATGGGGGGTCTCTTCACCCCAACAAACTTCTACAGGTGGCAGGGTGTTATTTTTCAGTCTTTACCCTGCTGAAGGGAGGGAGAGCGAAAGGAGAAAAACAGCAGCTCTCCCCCCTTCGAACTTTTCTTCTCTCTCCTGCGAATGCAGCTTTGACCTTGGAAATCTTGTTATCTCATGGCTGGAATTCTTCTGCAGCAGTTTCTCGTCTAAGCAGTTCGTCTTTTAAACCTTTTTTTTCTTCACTCTCTCACAAGAGAGAAGGGAGGCTTCAGTGCCTTACCTGCCCCCCTCCCCGGCCCAAGCCGGGGGAGGAGGGGGCCTTGGCCCTCCTCGGGCCCACCGCGTCTCTCCTACATGGCTGCTGTTCTTAATTTCAACTGCACCACAACCTTCTCTTCCGTTTTCTTAAAGATGTAATTAGCAAAGGCGTCACTGAACTTTTTGATTGGTTTTTTGTCCGGAAATCACCTGGACAAAACCATCCTCAGCCCCAGAGATGGGCTGGTGGGCAAAACCACGACAATACATATTTAGAAGTCAATCCTAACAGAAATATCAGAAAAGATGAGAGCTGTCTTTAAGAAACCCTTATCTAATGACTTCACTTTGCAGTCACATGGCCCTTGCAAAATAATTACAATATTTTCGTCGGGTTTTAGCAACTTGAACTAAATTGCAGTCAGCATTCTGAATGTGTTTTTTTCCCATAACCTGGTATATTTTATATTTAAGTACTTTTAATTTAAGCCAGAAAACACAGAAAAAGTTGATATATAAGCTTCTGTATATTATGTATATGATGTGGAACAGACTTTTTGGTTTGCATTCTTATGTTTGATGTTTATTCAGTGAAATGTTTATTTTACTGAAGCATACGAGGTCTCTCTTGACTCTTTTAAAATCTTTTAGAGCACAAACTGACAAAATTTGTTCCTCTGTAGTTTTTCAGTAGCCATCAAGACCTGCGTGATCAAATGGAAGTACGTGAAAGTCAGGTTATAGAATGCAATAAAGGTGAGGCTAATAAGTAATGTAAACTGACTATTTTTTTGAAGGGCCCACATGAATTACCAAACGGCTGAAGCACTGAAAGTAGCAGTAACATTTCATTGTGAACTGTCAGTCTTTCATTTCCAATTTTACTCCATGAAGTAGGTTTCCATAATTGGTATTAAAGATATTAAACCATCACATCAATGACTAGTTTAATTATACACTTAGAAAGAACTTGAGAAAATAATTCACATTTTTTTCTTTCTGTATGGCAAGATAAATTTTTTAAATTTACGTTTTTTCTGAAAACCAACTTTATTTGATGGATGGTTCTGTAAAAAGAGAATATTAACAAATAAACCCACTAATGAAACAGTTGAACTTTGATAAGAAACCTATTCAAGATTTAGTATTGTGCCTCTTAATACTGATACTCTGGTATTCTGCCATTTAGATGCAGCAGTGAACAGGCTTTTCAAAAATACCTGTGAAAGAGGCCAAATCTTGATTTTAGTGATATTGATGTAAGTCATGATAATCTTATGGCGAAACAAATATGCGTGTGTCAGCATTTTCCAGAACATTTTAAAAACTCACTGGATATGGAAAAGAGAAGTATCTCTTGATATCTTATATTTCACTTGATATCCATTTCCTAAAAGATTCTTTCTTCTGTTTTAGAAAATTATCTTTAATGCACAGTATTTCATTACTTCATCTGTTCCTAGACAGATCAAATAAAAATATCTTAGTAGTTCAGTGCTCATTATCACTTGATAGCAGACTGACATTTGATGAACAGCACAAGTGCTCATTCTTTGCTCATTTTTGCAAGCTCTGATGCTTGCATTTAACACCATTTTATTTCAGTGAAGCCCTCTAGCAATCATTCGACATTCTGGACTTCAGGTATCTACTTCAAAACGTGGTTAATGTGCTGTAAAAACTGCAGAGAGGTGATTTGTTAAGCTATTTCTGATCCTTCTTGAAAGAGTTGCCATTACAAAAATTATCTGTCAGGAGGTTGCTGTCATTGTATATACTGTGTATGGTGTTAACAGTCTCTGAACAGCAGATATGAAATCATACAGATATCTATGCATATGTATTTTATCACATAGAAGAAAGCAGAATATTCTTAAATTAGTCATCCTTTTGTAATCATTCTTTATTGAAGGTATGTAATGAAAATGGCCTACTAGATAAGGAAGTTCAGCGATGCACGGCCAGA
>NW_026086783.1:0-11654 GCF_022539395.1 Myiozetetes cayanensis | reverse complement strand
AAGTCTATTCTACTCTGCCTCTATCCCATCTATTCTTCTATGGTTCTATGGTCCTAGGAGTCTACTCTTCTGTGTCTCTACGTTTCTACTCTTCTATTCTATTCCCCTACCCCTCTATTTCCCTCCCCTTCTATCTTTCTCTACTTCTATCTTTCTACACTTCTACGCTTCCCGGTTCAGCTGGGCCGGCAGAGATTGCCCGAGCTCTGGTTGTGCTGAGCTCCTTGTGAACCGTGTGCCCAGTCCCTGATGCTGCTCTCCAGCCCCACTGTGCCGCTGGCAATGTTGGCTGCTGCCTACTCGAGGCACACGTAGGCGCCTGAGCTCCCCTGCTCCACTGCAAACACCATCTCCGTGGTGATCTGCCTGCCTGGCATGCCTGTCAGCTGGAACCTGCAGGACCGGCAGGAGGGCAGCACCGTGAGCTGGCAGTGCTGCGAGGCAGGCAAAAGCAGCCAGGCTGATGCCACCAAAGTTTGCTGCCAGTGGGCTCCCTTCTCCTCTTAGGGCAAAGAAAAAAAAACTATAAAAAATTAAAGAACCCAAAGTCAAGCTGTTCATATAAAATATATATATATTTACGTAAATTAAAGTTATATACAGTTAAGATGCTATATACACAGTAAAAGGGGATCCACTCCCCGAAGGGATAGGGAAAGGGGAAAAAAGGGACACCGAACAGGTATATTGATCAAATTCAAGAACTATACTAGTAATTAACAAAACAGATCTCACCACTTCCCTTAGAAAAGCAGGATTGGCAGACACAGCCAGCACTCTCCGAACCCCCACGTGGCAGGCCAAGCGGTCGCTGCAGGCCTCAGCTTTAGATATGCGAGACCAGCGCCAGGGACCTACAGTTCCCGACCCTCGTTGGAAGAGAAGAGAGAGAGGTCTCTAATCTCCAACTTATTTATACTCTGGTTTACCTAAAAATCGTATGGAATACTGGGTACTTGGCCACTTCCTTGGTTACAAACTGGTTACCAGGAAGGCCTAGATCAAAACCATCACATTCTCCACCCCTTATTCCATACTTTTTTTACGTAACACCTATATTCTGTCTTCACTTATATCCTTCGTATATATACACATATGGATAAATGTATATAGTCCTTGTTCATTCTTTAGAGCATCCATCTTGTTGTAGAAGAATCACCATCAGGATTAGCTTGGTTCAGATTCTTGGCTCTTTGGTGACAATTACAGTTGTGGTTTTAGGGTTGGTTCTCTAGTTTGGGCTGGTTTATCACTGGATACCGGCATTAGTTTGTTCAGGTCTTTCCCACCTGGTGACTGGTTTCCTGTAAAACACAACTCAAAGCATTACATGATTAGTCTTTCCCCAAGGTTAAATTTCCTTGAGGCACACAGTGGATCTCTCCATCCTTTCTCATTACCCACCAGGTATTTCCGGGCCCTTGAGCGAAAACAATCCCACGAATGGGTTTGTCTTCGCCCGAGGGAGGAGTAATCCAAACAGCTTTCCCTATCATACCTCTCAGATGGATCGCTGGAACTTTGTCTCCATCTACAGTGTGGAGGGATTCTGCTTAGGCAGGATCAGCTCGATTGACAGAGCCTCTAGTGTTAACCAGCCAGATGGCCTTGGCTAAGTGCTTGTCCCAGTTCTTGAAAGTTCCCTCCCCTAGTGCCTTCAGAGTTGTTTTTAATAGTCCATTATACCTTTCAATTTTCCCAGCAGCGGGTGCATGATATGGAATGTGATATACCCATTCAATACCATGCTCCCGTGCCCAAGTGGCCACCAGATTATTCTTAAAATGAGTCCCATTGTCTGACTCATGTCTCCACAGGACTTGCTTCTCGAGACCTAGAATGGTATTCCGGGCTGTTGCATGTGGTACCGAATATGTCTCTAACCATCCAGTAGTCGCTTCCACCATGGTAAGCACATAGTGTTTACCTTGGCGGGTTTGTGGCAATGTGATGTAGTCGACCTGCCATGCTTCTCCGTATCTATACTTGTCCCAGCGTCCACCATACCATAGGGGTTTCAACCTTTTGGCCTGTTTAATGGCAGCACAGGTTTCACAGTCATGGATAACCTGGGAAATAGTGTCCATGGTCAAATCCACCCCTCGGTCTCGTGCCCATCTATAGGTGGTATCTCGGCCCTGATGGCCTGAAGCATCATGGGCCCATTGAGCTAGGAACAACTCACCCTTTTACTGCCAGTCTAGGTCTACTTGTGACACCTCGACTTGTGCAGCACGGTCTGCTTGTCTGTTATGAGCGTGTTCCTCATTAGCTCGATCCTTGGGCACATGGGCATCTACATGGCGGACTCTCACATTCAGTTTTTTCACTCTGGCAGCGATGTCTTGCCACAAATCGGCAGCCCAGATGGGTTTTCCTCTACGTCTCCAATTCATTTTCTTCTACCTGTCTAGCTATCCCCATAGGGCATTGGCTATCATCCACGAATCAGTGTAGAGGTAGAGTCTTGGCCATCTTTCTCTTTCTGCAATGTCTAGGGCCAATTGGACAGCTTTGAGTTCTGCAAACTGACTCGATTCGCCTTTACCTTCAGTGGCTTCTGCCACCTGTCGGGTGGGACTCCACACAGCTGCTTTCCACTTCCGGTTCCTTCCTATAATGTGGTAAGAACCGTCAGTGAAGAGGGCATAGCGTGTCTCTTCATCTGGCAGCTGATTATATGGCGGAGCTTCTTCAGTTCGACTCACTGGTTCTTCTTCTTCATCCGCCAGACTGAAGTTCCCACCTTCAGGCCAATTGGTTATAATTTCCAAAATTCCAGGGCGATTCGAGTTTCCCATTCGGACATGTTGCGTAATCAAAGCCATCCACTTGCTCCATGTGGCATCGGTGGCATGATGCGTAGAGGGCACATTACCCTTGAACATCCAGCTCAGCACTGGTAATTGAGGTGCCAGGAAGAGCTGTGTTTCGGTACCAATCACTTCTGAGGCTGCTCGTATGCCTTCATTTGCCACTAAGATTTCTTTTTCCATAGGGGTGTAATTGGCCTCAGAACCTCTGTAGCTTTGGCTCCGGAAACCAAGTGGTTGCCCTCGCGTCTCGCCAGGCACTTTTTGCCAGAGGTTCCAGGAGGGACCATTATTTCCAGCTCTGGAGTAAAGTACATTCTTTACATTTGGTCCCGTCCTGACTGGGCCAAGAGCCACGGCATGTGCAATCTCTTGCTTGATTTGCCTAAAAGCCTGTTGTTATTCAGGACCGAACTGGAAGTTGCTCTTTTTATGGGTCACAAAGTAAAGAGGGCTTACAATTTGGCTGTACTCTAAGACGTGCATCCTCCAGAAGCCTATGGTTCCCAGAAAACCTTGGGTTTCTTTCTTGTTTGTTGGTGGAGTCATTGCTACGATCTTATTGATGATGTCTGTTGGAATCTGACGATTCCAACGTCCATCTTGCCATTTCACCCCTAGGAATTGGATTTCTCTGGCAGGTCCCTTGACTTTATTTCTCTTGATGGTGAAACCGGCCACGAGGAGAATCTGGATGATCATTTGCCCTTTTCCAAAAAATTTTTCGACTGTGTCCCCCCATACAATGATGTCATCGATGTACTGCAGGTGCTCTTGGGCATCCTAAGGCACAACAAAAGTCTCCTGCCAGCTGTGGCTCCAAGAGAGCAAACAGAGAGCACTCCCTGTGGACAGGACTCCAGCAGGTCTGCCAGAGGCTCTTCCAGGGACAGAGTGCCGTGCTAGAAAGTAAGTGCGGTGCAGAGATCTTCCTGCTCCTGCTCCTACCATACTGGTTCTGGAGAGAGGCCTGAACTTGGGGGACCTGCCTTTGCACTGCAGGATCTTTGCAGCAACGTGCAGGGAGTCATCTCCTATGGCACAGACGGAGCGTCCAGAGAGCCATGGATTGGGCACTCGTGGCTCCAAGACCCTTTCAGCTGTGCAACTTGCTGCGGGTAATGCCCTCCATGGACCTTTGCCAGGCTTGTGAAATTCCAGTCTTTCCCTTGCCAGGTGCATCCTCAGAGATGAGACGTTTCTTCTGACACCTGTGGCTCAGAGGAAGAAGGGAGACCTGTGCACAGGGATTCCTCTGTCTGAAGTGCGGCAGCTCTTCTCCTTCACAGGCGCTAGGAGGGATGGAGTCTCTCTCCACAAGGAAGCTGGCTGCGCAGATGTTCCTCCATCTGCTCCTGCTCTACTGGCAACAGAGGACGCCCTGGAGACGGCAACTTCTTCCTTGGCCACGGGCAGATCTTGTCCCGCACTGCCCGTCGCCTCTTCTTTTTCTATGGAAGCATCCTGGGAAGCCAGGATTGGGCAGTGGCAGCTCCAAGACACTTGCTGCTGTGCCACCAGCTGCTCCTGGCAATGCCTTGTTGCAGTGGCCTGGGCTCCCACTCCTACTTCCAGCCTTTGCCTGGCCAAGTGAATCCTCAGGGAGGAGCGGGCTTTGCTGTTTCCTGCCCCTCCCAGGCAGCAGGGAGACCCGTCCAGAGGGGCTCCTCTGTCTGACTCCAGCAGGTCTCCCAGAGCCTCTGCCAGGGATGGAGTCTCTTGCCACAGGGAACTGCGGTGCCGAGATCTTCCTTCTCCTGCTCCTGCATACTGCATTGCGAGAGAGCCCTTCACTTGGGAACACCAGCTTTTGCTGAAGGAGACAACCCCCCGCACGTTGCTGCACAGGATCCTGATGTGGCACTGCCGCAGCTTCCTGGGAGCCATGGCTTTGGCACCGGTGTCTGGGGCACAGGAGCTGCTGGACCACCTGCTCTTGGCAATGCCTTACTGCAATGGCCTGGGCTCCCACTCTTCCCTGCAGCCTTTTCCTGCCCATGTGCATGTTCAGCCAGGAGCGGGCTCTGCTAACAGCCGCAACTCCAAGGGAGCGGACTCTGATCCACAGAGGCTTCTCTCATCTGCAGGCCAGCAGCTCTCACCGTCGCTCTGGGCAGGATGAAGGTTGCGGGCAGAAGTAAAGAAGGCATGCAGGACATATTCCATTTCTTGGTCCTCCAGAGAAGGATAGAGCACCCTGGCGATGGAAACAGACAGCCTTGCTGCTAGAGGACCTTGTCCAGAAGTGCGTGAAGCCTTCTTGCAGGCCTAGCGGCGGCATTCCGAGAGCCATGGATTGGGCACCGGTGGATCCGGGACTCTTTCAGCTGTGCAACTTGCTGCTGGCAATGCCTTCCCTCAAGCCTGGAGCACGCTTACGGCTTCTATGCTTTTCCTTTCCAGTTGTATCCTCAGACACGACACAAGTCTCCTTCCAGCTGTGGCTCCAAGAGAGCGACTCCAAGAGAGTAGCTCCTGTGGACAGGACTCCAAGCAGGTCTCGCCAGAGGCTCTTCCGAGGGACCAGAGGTGCCGTGGCTACGAAAGTCAAGTGCGGGGTCGCAGAGATCTTCTCCTGCTCCTGCTCCTGCCATACTGGTTCAGGAGAGAGGCCTGGACTTGGGAGGCCTGCCTTGCGCTGCAGGATCTTGCAGCAACCGTGCAGGAGTCATCTCCTACAGCACAGGCGGAGCGTCCAGAGAGTCACATGGATTGGGCACTGGTGGCTCCCAAGACCCTTCACCTGTGCAGCTTGCTGCGGGCGTGCCTTCCTTCGACCTTTGCCAGGCTTGGAACATTCCAGCCTTTCCCTTGCCAGGTGCATCCTCAGAGATGAGATCGCTGCCTTCCTGGGACACCTGTGGCTCCAGAGGGAGAAGGGAGACCTGTGCACAGGGATTCCTCCTTGTCTGGAGTGCGGCAGCTCTTCTCTTTCACAGGCGCTGGGAGGGATGGAGTCTCTCTCCACAAGGAAGCCGGGCCTTGCGCAGATATTCCTCCATCTGCTCCTGCTACTGGCTCCAGAAGATGCCCTGAGACGGCAACTCCCGCCTTGGCCACGGGCAGATCTTGTCCCGCACTGTCTGCCGCCTCCTCTTCTTTTTCTATGGAAGCATCCTGGGAAGCCAGGATTGGGCAGTGGCAGCCCAGGACACTTGCTGCTGTGACTCACCAGCTGCTCCTGGGAATGCCCCTTGCTCCAGTGGCCTGGGCTCCCGCTCTTACTTCCAGCACTTTGCCTCGCCAAGTGAATCCTCAGGGGAGGAGCGGGCTTTGCTGCTTCCTGCTCCTCCCAGGCAGCAGGGACACCCGCCCAGAGGGGGCTCCTCTGTCTGACTCCAGCAGGTCTCCCGTGAGCCTCTGCCAGGGATGGAGTCTCTTGCCACAAGGAACTGCGGTGCCGAGATCTTCCTTCTCCTGCTCCTGCCGTGCTGCATTGAGAGCTTCCTGCGCTTGGGAACACCTGCTTTGCTGAAGGACACAAACCCCACACGTTGCTGCACGGGATCCTGATGGCGCGCCCTGCTCGCAGCTTCCTGGGAGCCATGGCTTGGGCACCGGTGTCTGGGGGACAGGAGCTGCTGGACCACCTGCTCTTGGCAATGCCTTACTGCAATGGCCTGGGCTCCCACTCTTCCCTGCAGCCTTTTCCTGCCCATGTGCATGTTCAGCCAGGAGCAGGCTCTGCTGACAGCCGCAGCTCCAAGGGAGTAGGGACTCCGATCCACAGAGGTTTATCCATCTGCAGGCCAGCAGGTCTCACCGTCGCTCTGGGCAAGATGAAGGCTGTGGGCAGAAGTAACGCAGGCGTGCAGGACATATTCCCTTTCTTGGTCCTCCAGACATAAATAAATAGAGCACCCTGGCGATGGGAACAGACGGCCTTGCCGCTGGAGGACCTTGTCCAGAAGTGTGTGAAGCCTCTTGCCTTGCGGTAGCATCCCGAGAGCCATGGATTGGGCAACGGTGGCTCCGGGACTCTTTCAGCTGTGCAACTTGCTGCTGGCAATGCCTTCCCTCAAGCCGGAAGCACGCTTACGACTTCTAGGCTTTTCCTTTCCAGTTGCATTTTCAGGCACGACACAAGTCTCCTGCCAGTTGTGGCTCCAAGAGAGCCAAGAGAGAGCACTCCCTGGGGACAGGACTCCAGCAGGTCTGCCAGAGGCTCTTCCAGGGACAGAGTGCCGTGCTAGAAAGTAAGTGCGGTGCAGAGATCTTCCTGCTCCTGCCATACTGGTTCAGGAGAGAGGCCTGGACTTGGGAGACCTGCCTTTGCACTGCAGGATCTTGTGCAGCAACGTGCAGGGAGTCATCTCCTACGGCACAGACGGAGCGTCCAGAGAGCCATGCATTGGGCACTGTTGCCTCCAAGACACTTTCATTTGTGCAACTTACTACGGGCTATGCCTTCCTTGGACCTTTGCCAGGCTTGGGAAATTCCAGCCTTTCCCTTGCCAGGTGCATCCCCAGAGATGAGACGTTTCTCCTGACATCTGTGGCTCAGAGGGAGAAAGGAGTCCTGTGCACAGGGATTCCTCTGTCTGGAGTGCGGCAGCTCTTCTCTTCCACAGGCGCTAGGAGGGATGGAGTCTCTCCACAAGGAAGCCGGCTGCGCAGATATTCCTCCATCTGCTCCTGCTCTACTGGCTCCAGAGAACGCCCTGGAGATGGAAACTTCTGCCTTGGCCACGGGCAGATCTTGTCCCGCACTGCCCGTAGCCTCTTCTTTTTCTATGGAAGCATCCTGGGAAGCCAGGATTGGGCAGTGGCAGCTCCAAGACACTTGCTGCTGTGCCACCAGCTGCTCCTGGGAATGCCATGTTGCAGTGGCCTGGGCTCCCACTCTTACTTCCAGCCTTTGCCTGGCCAAGTGAATCCTCAGGGAGGAGCGGGCTTTGCTGTTTCCTGCCCCTCCCAGGCAGCAGGGAGACCCGTCCAGAGGGGCTCCTGTGTCTGACTCCAGCAGGTCTCCCAGAGCCTCTGCCAGGGATGGAGTCTCTTGCCACAGGGAACTGCGGTGCCGAGATCTTCCTTCTCCTGCTCCTGACGTACTGCACTGCGAGAGAGCCCTTCACTTGGGAACACCTGCTTTTGCTGAAGGAGACAACCCCCCACATGTTGCTGCACAGGATCCTGATGTGGCACTGCCGCAGCTTCCTGGGAACCATGGCTTTGGCACCGGTGTCTCAGGGACAGGAGCTGCTGGACCACCTGCTCCTGGCAATGCCTTACTGCAATGGCCTGGGCTCCCACTCTTCCCTGCAGCCTTTTCCTGCCCATG
The DNA here is from genome assembly GCF_022539395.1 of Myiozetetes cayanensis. Taxonomy (NCBI): domain Eukaryota; kingdom Metazoa; phylum Chordata; class Aves; order Passeriformes; family Tyrannidae; genus Myiozetetes; species Myiozetetes cayanensis. The sequence goes on along the minus strand of NW_026086783.1, from coordinate 3,560 downwards.
TGCATGTTCAGCCAGGAGCGGGCTCTGCTGACAGCCGCAGCTCCAAGGGAGTAGGGACTCCGATCCACAGAGGTTTCTCCATCTGCAGGCCAGCAGGTCTCACCGTCGCTCTGGGCAAGATGAAGGCTGTGGGCAGAAGTAAAGCAGGCGTGCAGGACATATTCCCTTTCTTGGTCCTCCAGACACAGATAAATAGAGCACCCTGGCGATGGGAACAGACGGCCTTGCCGCTGGAGGACCTTGTCCAGAAGTGTGTGAAGCCTCTTGCCTTGCGGCAGCATCCCGAGAGCCATGGATTGGACACTGGTGGCTCCGGGACCCTTTCAGCTGTGCAACTTGCTGCTGGCAATGCCTTCCCTCAAGCCGGAAGCACGCTTACGACTTCTAGGCTTTTCCTTTCCAGTTGCATTTTCAGGCACGACACAAGTCTCCTGCCAGCTGTGGCTCCAAGAGAGCCAAGAGAGAGCACTCCCTGGGGACAGGACTCCAGCAGGTCTGCCAGAGGCTCTTCCAGGGACAGAGTGCTGTGCTACAAAGTAAGTGCGGTGCAGAGATCTTCCTGCTCGTGCTCCTGCCATACTGGTTCAGGAGAGAGGCCTGGACTTGGGAGACCTGCCTTTGCACTGCAGGATCTTGTGCAGCAACGTGCAGGGAGTCATCTCCTACGGCACAGACGGATCGTCCAGAGAGCCCTGCATTGGGCACTGGTGGCTCCAGGACCCTTTTAGCTGTGCAACTTGCTGCGGGCTATGCCTTCCTTGGACCTTTGCCAGGCTCAGGAAATTCCAGCCTTTCCCTCGCTGGGTGCATCCCCAGAGATGAGACGTTTCTCCTGACATCTGTTGCTCAGAGGGAGAAGGGAGTGCTGTGCACAGGGATTCCTCTGTCTGGAGTGCGGCAGCTCTTTCACAGGCGCTGGGAGGGATGGAGTTGCACTCCACAAGGAAGCCGGCTATGATAATATTCCTCCATCTGCTCCTGCTCTACTGGCTCCAGAGAACGCCCTGGAGATGGAAACTTCTGCCTTGGCCACGGGCAGATCTTGTCCCGCACTTCCTCTAGCCTCCTTTTTTTCTATGGAAGCATCCTGGGAAGCCAGGATTGGGCAGTGGCAGCTCCAAGACACTTGCTGCTGTGCCACCAGCTGCTCCTGAGAATGCCTTGTTGCAGTGGCCTGGGCTCCCACTCCTACTTCCAGCCTTTGCCTGGCCAAGTGAATCCTCAGGGAGGAGCGGGCTTTGCTGTTTCCTGCCCCTCCCAGGCAGCAGGGAGACCCGTCCAGAGGGGCTCCTGTGTCTGACTCCAGCAGGTCTCCCAGAGCCTCTGCCAGGGATGGAGTCTCTTGCTTCAAGGAACTGCAGTGCCGAGATCTTCCTTCTCCTGCTCCTGCCATACTGCATTGCGAGACAGCCCTGCACTTGGGAACACCAGCTTTTGCTGAAGGACACAACCCCCCGCACGTTGCTGCACAGGATCCTGATGTGGCACTGCTGCAGCTTCCTGGGAGCCATGGCTTGGGCACCGGTGTCTCGGGGACAGGAGCTGCTGGACCACCTGCTCCTGCCAATGCCTTACTGCAATGGCCTGGGCTCCCACTCCTCCCTGCAGCCTTTTCCTGCCCATGTGCATGTTCAGCCAGGAGTCGGCTCTGCTGACAGCCGCAGCTCCAAGGGAGCAGGGACTCCGATCCACAGAGGCTTCTCCATCTGCAGGCCAGCAGGTCTCACCAACGCTCTGGGCAGGATGAAGTCTTTGGGCAGAAGTAACGCAGGCGTGCAGGACATATTCCCTTTCTTGGTCCTCCACAGACGGATAAATAGAGCACCCTGGCGATGGAAACAGACGGCCTTGCCGCTGGAGGACCTTGTCCAGAAGTGCGTGAAGCCTCTTGCCTTGTGGCAGCATCCCGAGAGCCATGGATTGGGCACCGGTGGCTCCGGGACTCTTTCAGCTGTGCAACTTGCTGCTGGCAATGCCTTCCTTCAAGCCGGAAGCACGCTTACGGCTTCTAGGTTTTTCCTTTCCAGTTGCATCCTCAGGAACGACACAAGTCTCCTGCCAGCTTTGCCTCCAAGAGAGCCAAGAGAGAGCACTCCCTGGGGACAGGACTCCAGCAGGTCTGCCATGGGCTTTTCCAGGGACAGAGTGCCGTGCTAGAAAGTAAGTGCGGTGCAGAGATCTTCCTGCTCCTGCTCCTGCCATACTGGTTCAGGAGAGAGGCCTGGACTTGGGAGACCTGCCTTTGCACTGCAGGATCTTGTGCAGCAACGTGCAGGGAGTCATCTCCTACGGCACAGATGGAGCGTCCAGAGAGCCATGGATTGGGTACTGGTGGCTCCAGGACCCTTTCAGCTGTGCAACGTGCTGCGGGCAATGCCTTCCTTGGACCTTTGCCAGGTTTGGGAAATTCCAGCCTTTCCCTTGCCAGGTGCATCCTCAGAGATGAGACGAGTCTCCTGACACCTGTGGCTCAGAGGGAGAAGGGAGTCCTGTGCACAGGGATTCCTCTGTCTGGAGTGCAGCAGCTCTTTCACAGGCGCTAGGAGGGATGGAGTCTCTCTCCACAAGGAAGCCGGCTGCGCAGATGTTCCTCCATCTGCTCCTGCTCTACTGGCACCAGAGGACGCCCTGGAGACGGCAACTTCTGCCTTGGCCACGGGCAGATCTTGTCCCGCACTGCCCGTAGCCTCTTCTTTTTCTATGGAAGCATCCTGGGAAGCCAGGATTGGGCAGTGGCAGCTCCAAGACACTTGCTGCTGTGCCACCAGCTGCTCCTGAGAATGCCTTGTTGCAGTGGCCTGGGCTCCCACTCCTACTTCCAGCCTTTGCCTGGCCAAGTGAATCCTCAGGGAGGAGCGGGCTTTGCTGTTTCCTGCCCTCCCAGGCAGCAGGGAGACCTGTCCAGAGGGGCTCCTGTGTCTGACTCCAGCAGGTCTCCCAGAGCCTCTGCCAGGGATGGAGTCTCTTGCCACAGGGAACTGCAGTGCCGAGATCTTCCTTCTCCTGTTCCTGCCGTACTGCACTGCGAGAGAGCCCTTCACTTGGGAACACCTGCTTTTGCTGAAGGAGACAACCCCCCACACGTTGCTGCACAGAATCCTGATGTGGCACTGCTGCAGCTTCCTGGGAGCCATGGCTTGGGCACCGGTGTCTCAGGGACAGGAGCTGCTGGACCACCTGCTCCTGGCAATGCCTTACTGCAATGGCCTGGGCTCCCACTCTTCCCTGCAGCCTTTTCCTTCCCATGTGCATGTTCAGCCAGGAGCGGGCTCTGCTGACAGCCGCAGCTCCAAGGGAGTAGGGACTCCGATCCACAGAGGTTTATCCATCTGCAGGCCAGCAGGTCTCACCGTCGCTCTGGGCAAGATGAAGGCTGTGGGCAGAAGTAAAGCAGGCGTGCAGGACATATTCCCTTTCTTGGTCCTCCAGACACAGATAAATAGAGCACCCTGGCGATGGGAACAGACGGCCTTGCCGCTGGAGGACCTTGTCCAGAAGTGCGTGAAGCCTCTTGCCTTGCGGCAGCATCCCGAGAGCCATGGATTGGGCACCGGTGGCTC
>NW_026086782.1:0-114750 GCF_022539395.1 Myiozetetes cayanensis | reverse complement strand
TTGGTGTAACCAGACCCCATAATTCCCCCATTTTTATTAATAACAAGATACAAAACAGTGTAAATTCAAAAAACAGTGCAATTCTTAACAAAATATTTTTCACTTGACATAGTAAACTTATTTCTTGTTTAAACCTTATATACCTAAGAGTTCTATGCAATAATAAAACTTTATTAATCAAAAACCTTATTTACCTAAGGGTCTTCTGCAATTGGGTAGAACAAAAACTTTTATTATCTGAGGGTCTACACATAACTGGGGAAAACTTACTTTATTAGAACACAAGGAAAAGTTTAAAGGAGGAACATCATGTTTTGAGTTCTTTTATTAAGGCGATGTATTAGAGGTAGTGTTTGTTGTGTGTGTTCGTTTCAGATATTTTGTATAAGGTGTAAATGGTTCACATAGATTCATACATTCACACAATCTCTCTTTCACTCATTCGGGTGGCCACTCCAATCATTTTTCATTCATGCATACATGTAATCTTTATTTTGTTTTCATGTTCTAGTTATACGACTTAAACTTTTATGTAGTGTTTGGTCAGAATGAAAATTGTTTGACTTAGGATTTACTTACTTAATTACATGTATATTCTCACCGTGTACTCCTCTTTTTTAGTTGTGAATATTGAAAGTTAATGAATTTAAAGGTATAATACTGGTAAGTAGTGCGTACATTCTTGAGTGTGTACATAAAGAAATGAATAGGTAGGTTACTATTATAATCAATAACAATAGAAATTCTTAAAGATGCTAATTACTACTTAAACGAGATAGTTACAAACTTAAACTTATTTAGATATATTTAAGAAATTAATAATTTTAAACAATACTCAGTAAATGTGACTATTAGTAATTTAAACAAAGCTACAGCGAAATTAGAAACTTAAAAATGTATTAATAAGGCAAGGTTGAATTTTTCTCTCTTATTAGTGTAAATAGAAAACTAAAGACAGTTAACTAAATTATTTTAGATAAAAACATTTGTAATAATTTTTAAAGGCTTATGTGTAAAACATGTAAAAACAGTCAGTAAATTTAGTGTCTGTATAGTTTTGGCCCCGGCCCAGGTCCTTGCCCGGGCCGCCGCCGCCTCTCTCACAGGGGTGGGGAGGCGGCGTTGTTACTGTTGATGCTCCCGGAGGAGCCAGAGTCGCTGCGGCCATGGCCCGGTCCGCTTGCGGTGGGGGCCATGTCGCTGGTCATCGCCGCCGGGCCTCGGCTCAGCCCGGCGCCGTGCCCCCGTGGCGGCTGAGTGGCAGCGCCACGCTGTGCCGCATGTGCGGCTGTCCCAGGCCGCACTGCTGCGGCCGCGCGGTCCGCTTCAGGGGAGCGGTGGCACGGGCGGGCTGGCTTGTGTAGCAGAACGCGACCGTCAGCTCTAGGTACGGCCCGGCTGCCAGTACGGGCTGCCCGCGCTCCAGGTGCAGGCGGGTGGCGAAGGCCTCGCAGCTCTGCACCGCCGACACGTGCTCACCGAAGCCGCTGCGCTGCCCCGCGCCGCCCCAGCTGCATTTACAAACTTGTGCCACAGTCCCGGCGCAAGCCTGCTCGGCCTCCCGGGATGGCCGCGGGGCCGCCCCGCGGCTTCTCCTCAGGCACGGTGGCTGCCTCCCCGGGCCGGGGTTCCACGCGGAGCTCCGCCAGGAGCTTCACGTGGGTTGGGGGTGCGGCGGGAGTCGCCGCCAGCTGCGGCGGGGCTTCCGTACTCGGGTCTCCGACTCCCGTTCGTCTGTGCCTCGACCGGACCTTGGCCCGCTTGCGGCCTCCAGGCAGAGGCGCCCCATGGCGGCACCGCTCCAGCTGCCCGGCCCCCTTCTCGCTGTGCGCCGGGCCCACTGCTCCCGGTGGTGCCGCCGCCGCTGCCATCTGGGTTTGCGCAGGAACCGCCGCAGCAGCCTGGTCGACACCAGCCGCTACCGCGAGATGAAGTTGCTGTCGCTGCCGAGCCTCGGCCCAGGGGGGTCGGAGCTGCCCCCAGCAGTCCTGCGGAGCCTCGCGCAGCTCCGCCCCCAGCCTGTCTCGCCGCGGCTGCTGAGTGTCCCGACAGCCTCGCGCCACCCCGCTGCTTGTTCCGGTCTGCTAATTGTGCGAGGGCCGCTACAGCAGCACGGAACTTTGCAAGCAGTCTTGACTTTGCTAGTCTGAATTGCCACCCCTGGTCCCATTTACAAACCTGCGTTACACCCCCGGCGCAAGCCTGTTCGGTCGCTCGGTTCTCCACTCGTAGTCTTGAGCGGCTCCACGCTGCTCCAAGACGCTCTGTCACGGCATCTGGTATTGTGGGCGTGTAGTCCTCTAGTTGCATTAGGAAGTCCACGAACGACATGGTGGACACCATGGGCTCCACATCACCGTTGGCCGCGGGTGGGACATACACACCGTTGGACGTGGTCTCGTCCAGGGGAGCGGCCACTGCTGCGGACAACGGCATGGACCCCTTCTCGGCGGCCGTGCCGCCCTCAGTGCCCCGCGGCGCCCCAGCCACCCTGCCCGGCATCACTCCGGGCGCGGCGCTGCCCGCAGCGGATGGGCTGGGCTTGCTGCCTTCGGCAGGCGCAGGGTCCACATTGGCGCTGATGCTTATGGCCCCGGCTCCGCTCAGCCGCTTCGGCTCGGAGTTTTCTCGATCCCACCGCCGCCATGGTCCATGACGGGGTGTCCTCGTGGCGAGGCGGGGGGACTTGGTCTGTGGTCGCTGTTTCGAATCTCTCACCACGCACTTTGCCGCTATCACGTTCTCCATCTTTTTTAAACATCGCGCCACTGTTGCTGGTACGCACAGCAGCTGTTGCTTAGTTACCGGTTCCCAGCACGGACCATGTTCCATGCATACCTCCAGCAGAGGCAGTCCACAACATGGCCACGAGACAGGAAGAGAAGGCACTACCTCTTGCTCCCGGCATGGGTAATATGGCGCTGCCCATGCTCCGGCGTGGTCTGCACGTGTCTGCAGGTTTTTAATGGCTTGGGGATTCAAAGTTTGTTCCCTTTTACCAGTCACATAATCCGCGACACGCGCCTTCTTCCTGGAATTCACGCCTCTGCAAAAATTCAGTACAAAAAGGTATATTCTAAGGCTTTTCTTCCGTGCTCTCGGACCCCCTCCCCCTTTCCACACTACAGTAGCACGTGGAGTTCCATGCTTTACAATGTTTGGGGGAGGTGAAGATTCAAAGTTTCTCTCTGTGGACGAGTTCTCTTGCGAGGGTTTTAAAGTGTCCACCTTTTTTACTTCTGTTTTCTCTCTGTTTCTCCACTCCTCTTTCCAAGTAATTTCATTAAGAATTGTAAATAACAGCAGTCCTAAAAGAGTTATTTTCATCAACTTTAAAAGTCCAGCTATTTTATGTTTGTTAACTTGTCTCCAAAGTCTTTTCAATATTAAGCTTAAGGCTTTTGCAATATTCTGCGGTTCACGTGAATTAAAAGTTTTCATTTTTTCTCTTTTTGTTTTTTCTCCCGCCCTCTCACCTGGGACGTAGATTTTTCTTCTCGAGAGCGTCCTCTCAAAACGTAGGCAATTTCCTACCAAATTCAGGCCTTTTTTCGAGCTCAATTGCGGTTTCTCCCGCCTATGCCCATCAGAGTTTTCTTCCCCTGGTACCTGACATTTCTTTCTTTTTCACGGCGGACGTCCCTCAGCATTAAATATAGGCTGGTTCCTGACGTCTTGTCTGTATTTCTTCCTGATGCAGGATAAGGCTTAGGTCCCTGTTCCGGGCGCCATATGTAGCAGTTATTAATATAATAAATAATCATAGAATCATAGAATCATAGAATAGATTGGGTTGGAAAAGACCTCCAAGATCATCAAGTCCAACCCCTGATCCAACTCTAATTACTATATCATGGCACTAAGGGCCATGTCCAATCTCTTTTTAAAAACTTCCAGGGATGGTGAATCCACCACCTCTCTGGGCAGGCCGTTCCAATGCCTGATCACCCTCTCTGTAAAGAATTTCTTCCTAACATCTAACCTAAACTTCCCCTGGCAGAGCTTGAGCCCATGTCCCCTTGTCCTGTTGTTGGTTGTCTGGGAGAAGAGACCAACCCCCACCTGGCTATAACTTCCCTTCAGGTAGTTGAAGAGAGTGATGAGGTCACCTCTAAGCCTTCTCTTCTCTAGACTAAACAATCCCAGCTCCCTCAGCCTCTCCTCATAGGACTTGTGCTCAAGTCCCTTCACCAGCCTGGTTGCTCTTCTCTGGACCCGCTCCAGCACCTCAATATCCTTCCTGAACTGAGGGGCCCAGAGCTGAACACAATACTCAAGGTGCGGCCTCACCAACGCAGAGTACAGGGGAAGGATCACTGCCCTGCTCCTGCTGGCCACACTGTTCTTGATGCAGGCCAGGATGCCATTGGCCTTCTTGGCCACCTGGGCACACTGCTGGCTCATGTTCAGCTTCCTGTCAATCAGCACCCCCAGGTCCCTTTCCACCTGGCTGCTCTCCAACCACTCTGTCCCCAGCCTGTAGCGCTGCAGGGGTTGTTGTGGCCAAAGTGCAGGACCCGGCACTTGGCCTTGTTGAACTTCATCCCATTGGAGTCAGCCCATCTCTCCAGTCTATCCAGGTCCCTCTGCAGAGCCCTCCTGCCTTCTGGTAGGTTGACACTCCCTCCCAACTTGGTGTCATCAGCAAATTTGCTGATGATGGACTCAATCCCTCATCTAGGTCATCGATAAAGATGTTAAACAGGACTGGGCCCAGCACTGATCCCTGGGGGACACCACTGGTGACCGGCCGCCAGCTGGAGGCAGCCCCGTTCACCAGCACTCTTTGGGCCCGGCCCTCCAGCCAGTTCCTAACCCAGCACAGAGTGCCCCTGTCCAAGCCATGGGCTGCCAGCTTTCCAGGAGTATATTATGGGAGACAGTGTCAAAGGCTCTGCTGAAGTCCAGATAGACCACATCCACAGCCTTCCCCTCGTCCACCAGTTGAGTCACCTGATCGTAAAAGGAGATCAGGTTGGTCAAACAGGATCTGCCTCTCCTAAACCCGTGCTGGCTGGGTCTGATCCCTTGTCCATCTTGTAGGTGCTGTGTGATTGCACACAGGATGATCTGTTCCATAACTCTGCCAGGCACCGAGGTCAGGCTGACAGGTCTGTAGTTACCAGGGTCAGCCTTGCAGCCTTTTTATGGATTGGGGTGATATTTGCCAACTTCCAATCATGTGGGACCTCCCCAGTGAGCCAGGACTGTTGGAAGATAATGGAGAGCGGCTTGGCAAGCTCTTCTGCCAGCTCCCTCATTACTCTAGGATGGATCCCATCTGGTCCCATAGACTTGTGAGGATCCAGGTGGCTCAGTAAGTCACTAACTATTTCCTCCTGGAATACAGGGGGCTATTTGGTTCCCTCTCTCTGTCTACCAGCTCCAGAGGCCAGTTGCCTTGAGGGCCACCTGTCTTACTGGTAAAAACTGAGGCAAAGTAGGTGTTAAGTACCTCAGCCTTCTCCTCATCTCTATTAACTACTGTTTCCCTCCGAGTCCATCAAAGAATGGAGGGTTTCTTTGCCCCTCCTTTTGTTATTAATGTATTTATAGAAGGACTTTTTGTTATCCCTAACAGAAGTGGCCAATTTAACTTCAAATTGCGCTTTTGTATCCCTGATTTTCTTTCTGCATGATCTAGCTGTCTTCCTGAATTCTTCGTAAGTAGCCAGCCCTCTCTTCCATAGTCGATAAACTCTCTTTTTATCCCTGATTTCCTTCAGAATCTCCCTGTTTAACCAGGCTGGTTGTCTTCCCCGCCGGCTTGCCTTTCGGCACACCGGTATGGCCTGTTCCTGTGCACTCAAAACTTCCTGTTTGAAGCACATCCATCCCTCCTGGACTCCCTTGTTTTCAAGGGTTGTTTCCCAGGGTATGCTCTGGACTAGACTTCTGAATAGGTCAAAATCTGCCCTCCGAAAGTCCAGCGTAGAGGTTTTATTGTTATTTCTCCTTGAATCTCTGAGTATTGAAAATTCTATTATTTCATGATCACTATTTCCTAGGCGGCCTTCAACCACTATATCTCCCACCAGCTCCTCTCTGTTTGTAAACAGCAGGTCTAGCGGGGCCTTACCCCTGGTAGGTTCATTTACCAGTTGATGAAGGAAATTGTCCTCTATACACTCCAGGAAATTCCTAGACTGCCTCTTCTCTGCAGTATTGAGCTCCCAGCAGATATCTGGCAGGTTAAAGTCACCTACAAGGACAAGGGCTGACAATTTTGAGACATCCGCCAGCTGCTTGTAGAATAATTCATCCCCTTCATCATCCTGGTAGGGCGGTCTGTAACAGACACCCATGATGATGTCAGTCTTGTTGGTCTTCCCCCTGATTTTGATCCACAGGCACTCAACCTTATTGTTGCTGACCTCAAGTTCAACAGGGTCCAGAGAGTCTCTAACATATAAAGCCACCCCTCCACCTCTCCTCCCCTGCCTGTTCTTCCTGAAGAGCTTATAGCCTTCCATAGCAGCACTCCAGACATGCGAGTCATCCCACCATGTTTCTGTGATGGCGACTACATCATAGCCTTCCTGCTGCACAATTGCCTCCAGCTCCTCTTGTTTGTTGCCCATACTGCGTGCATTAGTGTACATGCACTTCAGGTGGGCTGTTGATTTAATTCTTAACTCAGGCTTTCCATCCTTAGGCTGATCACTGGAGAGCCCGGTTTCAACCCCTTCCCCCTTCAAACCTAGTTTAAAGCCCTCCTAATCAGCCTCGCTAACTTATGGGCTACAGTCCTCTTATTCTTCCTAGAAAGATGAATCCCATCTGATTTTAAGAAACTAGGTACCATGGAGTTTGCCCCATGGTCAAAGAAACCAAAATTTTGATGGTGGCACCAATTCTTTAGCCATCTGTTGAGGAGTTGGGCTTTTTACTCCTCTCTTTATTTAACTCCTCATCCATCCCAGATAGTACAGGAACTGAGGCAAATATCACCTGTGCTCCTGTCCCCTGAACTGACTGACCCAGTGCTTTAAAGTCTTTTTAATTATCTTGGCACTTCTTTGATTAATGTCCTCACTGCCAGCCTGGACTACCACCAGAGGATAATAGTCTGAGGGCTGAATTAACTCAGGAAGTCTCCTACTAATATCCCTCACCCTGGCCCCAGGAAGGCAGCATACTTCTCTCTGGGATGGGTCTGGGCGACATATAGGGCCCTCAGTTCCCCTCAAAAGGGAGTCACCGACTACAACTACCCTTCTTTTTTTTTTATACCTGTGGTTGTAATCCGTCTTTTGGACGGGGCCAAACAAGGAGGCTCTCTAGAGGGATCATCTTGGCTGTCCTCTACCTGACTGTCTGGGTCCAGAGTCTCGTATCTATTCTTCAAAGGGCACCCTGAGGGGTGATGGGGGTCTAGAAAGAATTCTTCTACCTCTCCCATTAGGGACCTGTTTCCATTCCCCCCATCATTTTGGTCTGCTCCATCTGTCTTATGGCAGGAGAGGCAGGGCTTCGCCGTCTCCTGTTGGACTTCCTTAGGGTTTAAAAGGGTTTGACTCCACCAGTCAATTTCTTTTTCACTCTCCCTAATGCACCTTAATCTCTCTACCTCTTCCTTAAGTTCTGCTACAAGGCACAGCAAATCACTCACCTGCTCGCATCGTACACAGCTACCTCCTACACCATCCTCCGGTACCAACGTCAGGCTCAGACACTCAGCACACCCAGAGACCTGGGTGGCTGCATCCTTCTTCGAGGGGAGTGTCTGAGCAAACACACTCCTAGTATTAACAGCAGTAACAGTTTTGTTTTTCTGGAAACCATTGTTAGCTTTAAAAAGCACACTCACCTACAAGAAAAGGGAGCTGGTTGTGCCCTGCAGGCTTGAAATGCCTTGAAATTGTTGTGCCACACCCTGTTAGTCTACTCCTGTGGGGGTGCGTGAGCGAAGTTCGCTCACGCTCCTGGAGGTTCTTATATAGCCTCCCCCAGCACTTGCTAACTGAGCCTGACCCACCCCTCACTCACCTTAATTGGTTCTGAGGAAGAGTCAAGCCTGAGCAGCAAATGGCTGAGTAGTTCTCCTGGAGGGTTCTTATATAGCCTCCCCAGCACTTGCTAACGAGCCTGACCCACCCCTCACTCACCTTAGTTGGTTCTGAGGAAGAGTCAAGCCTGAGCAGCAAATGGCGAGTAGTTCTCCTGCAGAGGTTCTTATATGGCCTCCCCAGCACTTGCTAACGAGCACAGACCCACCCCTCACTCACCTTAGTTGGTTCACGAGGAAGAGTCAAGCCTGAGCAGCAAATGGCTGAGTAGTTCTCTGGAGGTTCTTATATAGCCTCCCCCAGCGCTGCTATGAGCCTGACCCACCCCTCCACTCACCTTAATTGGTTCACAGGAAGAGTCAAGCCTGAGCAGCAAATGGCTGATGGATTCTCCTGGGGTTTCTTATAGCCTCCCCCAGCACTTGCTAACGAGCCTGGCCCACCTCACTCACCTTGGTGGTTCTGAGGAAGGAGTCAAGCCTGAGCAGCAAATGGCTGAGTAGTTCTCCTGGAGGTTCTTATATAGCCTCCCCCAGCGCTTGCTAATGAGCCTGACCCACCCCTCACTCACCTTAATTGGTTCTGAGGAAGAGTCAAGCCTGAGCAGCAAATGGCTGAGTAGTTCTCCTGGAGGTTCTTATATAGCCTCCCCCAGCACTTGCTAACGAGCCTGACCCACCCCTCACTCCACCTTAATTGGTTCTGAGGAAGAGTCAAGCCTGGGCAGCAAATGGCTGAGTAGTTCTCCTGGAGGTTCTTATATAGCCTCCCCAGCACTTGCTAACGAGCCTGACCCACCCCTCACTCACCTTAATTGGTTCTGAGGAAGAGTCAAGCCTGAGCAGCAAATGGCTGAGTAGTTCTCCTGGAGGTTCTTATAGCCTCCCCCAGCACTTGTCTAGCAGGCCTGACCCACCCCTCACTCCCTGTAGTGGTTCTGAGGGAAGAGTCAAGCCTGAGCAGCAAATGGCTGAGTAGTTCTCCTGGAGGTTCTTATATAGCCTCCCCCAGCACTTGCTAACGAGCCTGACCCACCCCTCACTCACCTTAATTGGTTCTGAGGAAGAGTCAAGCCTGAGCAGCAAATGGCTGAGTAGTTCTCCTGGAGGTTCTTATATAGCCTCCCCCAGCACTTGCTAACGAGCCTGACCCACCCCTCACTCACCTTAATTGGTTCTGAGGAAGAGTCAAGCCTGAGCAGCAAATGGCTGAGTAGTTCTCCTGGAGGTTCTTATATAGCCTCCCCCAGCACTTGCTAACGAGCCTGACCCACCCCTCACTCACCTTAATTGGTTCTGAGGAAGAGTCAAGCCTGAGCAGCAAATGGCTGAGTAGTTCTCCTGGAGGTTCTTATATAGCCTCCCCAGCACTTGCTAACGAGCCTGACCCACCCCTCACTCACCTTAATTGGTTCTGAGGAAGAGTCAAGCCTGAGCAGCAAATGGCTGAGTAGTTCTCCTGGAGGTTCTTATATAGCCTCCCCAGCACTTGCTAACGAGCCTGACCCACCCCTCACTCACCTTAATTGGTTCTGAGGAAGAGTCAAGCCTGAGCAGCAAATGGCTGAGTAGTTCTCCTGGAGGTTCTTATATAGCCTCCCCAGCACTTGCTAACGAGCCTGACCCACCCCTCACTCACCTTAATTGGTTCTGAGGAAGAGTCAAGCCTGAGCAGCAAATGGCTGAGTAGTTCTCCTGGAGGTTCTTATATAGCCTCCCCCAGCACTTGCTAACGAGCCTGACCCACCCCTCACTCACCTTAATTGGTTCTGAGGAAGAGTCAAGCCTGAGCAGCAAATGGCTGAGTAGTTCTCCTGGAGGTTCTTATATAGCCTCCCCAGCACTTGCTAACGAGCCTGACCCACCCCTCACTCACCTTAATTGGTTCTGAGGAAGAGTCAAGCCTGAGCAGCAAATGGCTGAGTAGTTCTCCTGGAGGTTCTTATATAGCCTCCCCCAGCACTTGCTAACGAGCCTGACCCACCCCTCACTCACCTTAATTGGTTCTGAGGAAGAGTCAAGCCTGAGCAGCAAATGGCTGAGTAGTTCTCCTGGAGGTTCTTATATAGCCTCCCCCAGCACTTGCTAACGAGCCTGACCCACCCCTCACTCACCTTAATTGGTTCTGAGGAAGAGTCAAGCCTGAGCAGCAAATGGCTGAGTAGTTCTCCTGGAGGTTCTTATATAGCCTCCCCCAGCACTTGCTAACGAGCCTGACCCACCCCTCACTCACCTTAATTGGTTCTGAGGAAGAGTCAAGCCTGAGCAGCAAATGGCTGAGTAGTTCTCCTGGAGGTTCTTATATAGCCTCCCCCAGCACTTGCTAACGAGCCTGACCCACCCCTCACTCACCTTAATTGGTTCTGAGGAAGAGTCAAGCCTGAGCAGCAAATGGCTGAGTAGTTCTCCTGGAGGTTCTTATATAGCCTCCCCCAGCACTTGCTAACGAGCCTGACCCACCCCTCACTCACCTTAATTGGTTCTGAGGAAGAGTCAAGCCTGAGCAGCAAATGGCTGAGTAGTTCTCCTGGAGGTTCTTATATAGCCTCCCCCAGCACTTGCTAACGAGCCTGACCCACCCCTCACTCACCTTAATTGGTTCTGAGGAAGAGTCAAGCCTGAGCAGCAAATGGCTGAGTAGTTCTCCTGGAGGTTCTTATATAGCCTCCCCCAGCACTTGCTAACGAGCCTGACCCACCCCTCACTCACCTTAATTGGTTCTGAGGAAGAGTCAAGCCTGAGCAGCAAATGGCTGAGTAGTTCTCCTGGAGGTTCTTATATAGCCTCCCCAGCACTTGCTAACGAGCCTGACCCACCCCTCACTCACCTTAATTGGTTCTGAGGAAGAGTCAAGCCTGAGCAGCAAATGGCTGAGTAGTTCTCCTGGAGGTTCTTATATAGCCTCCCCAGCACTTGCTAACGAGCCTGACCCACCCCTCACTCACCTTAGTTGGTTCTGAGGAAGAGTCAAGCCTGAGCAGCAAATGGCTGAGTAGTTCTCCTGGAGGTTCTTATATAGCCTCCCCAGCACTTGCTAACGAGCCTGACCCACCCCTCACTCACCTTAATTGGTTCTGAGGAAGAGTCAAGCCTGAGCAGCAAATGGCTGAGTAGTTCTCCTGGAGGTTCTTATATAGCCTCCCCCAGCACTTGCTAACGAGCCTGACCCACCCCTCACTCACCTTAATTGGTTCTGAGGAAGAGTCAAGCCTGAGCAGCAAAATGGCTGAGTAGTTCTCCTGGAGGTTCTTATATAGCCTCCCCAGCACTACTAACGAGCCTGACCCACCCCTCACTCACCTTAGTGGTTCTGAGGAAGAGTCAAGCCTGAGCAGCAAAATGGCTGAGTAGTTCTCCTGGAGGTTCTTATATAGCCTCCCCAGCACTTGCTAACGAGCCTGACCCACCCCTCACTCACCTTAATTGGTTCTGAGGAAGAGTCAAGCCTGAGCAGCAAATGGCTGAGTAGTTCTCCTGGAGGTTCTTATATAGCCTCCCCAGCACTTGCTAACGAGCCTGACCCACCCCTCACTCACCTTAATTGGTTCTGAGGAAGAGTCAAGCCTGAGCAGCAAATGGCTGAGTAGTTCTCCTGGAGGTTCTTATATAGCCTCCCCAGCACTTGCTAACGAGCCTGACCCACCCCTCACTCACCTTAATTGGTTCTGAGGAAGAGTCAAGCCTGAGCAGCAAATGGCTGAGTAGTTCTCCTGGAGGTTCTTATATAGCCTCCCCAGCACTTGCTAACGAGCCTGACCCACCCCTCACTCACCTTAATTGGTTCTGAGGAAGAGTCAAGCCTGAGCAGCAAATGGCTGAGTAGTTCTCCTGGAGGTTCTTATATAGCCTCCCCCAGCACTTGCTAACGAGCCTGACCCACCCCTCACTCACCTTAATTGGTTCTGAGGAAGAGTCAAGCCTGAGCAGCAAATGGCTGAGTAGTTCTCCTGGAGGTTCTTATATAGCCTCCCCCAGCACTTGCTAGCGAGCCTGACCCACCCCTCACTCACCTTAATTGGTTCTGAGGAAGAGTCAAGCCTGAGCAGCAAATGGCTGAGTAGTTCTCCTGGAGGTTCTTATATAGCCTCCCCAGCACTTGCTAACGAGCCTGACCCACCCCTCACTCACCTTAATTGGTTCTGAGGAAGAGTCAAGCCTGAGCAGCAAATGGCTGAGTAGTTCTCCTGGAGGGTTCTTATATAGCCTCCCCAGCACTTGCTAGCGAGCCTGACCCACCCCTCACTCACCTTAATTGGTTCTGAGGAAGAGTCAAGCCTGGGCAGCAAATGGCTGAGTAGTTCTCCTGGAGGTTCTTATATAGCCTCCCCCAGCACTTGCTAACGAGCCTGACCCACCCCTCACTCACCTTAATTGGTTCTGAGGAAGAGTCAAGCCTGAGCAGCAAATGGCTGAGTAGTTCTCCTGGAGGTTCTTATATAGCCTCCCCCAGCACTTGCTAACGAGCCTGACCCACCCCTCACTCACCTTAATTGGTTCTGAGGAAGAGTCAAGCCTGAGCAGCAAATGGCTGAGTAGTTCTCCTGGAGGTTCTTATATAGCCTCCCCAGCACTTGCTAACGAGCCTGACCCACCCCTCACTCACCTTAATTGGTTCTGAGGAAGAGTCAAGCCTGAGCAGCAAATGGCTGAGTAGTTCTCCTGGAGGTTCTTATATAGCCTCCCCCAGCACTTGCTAACGAGCCTGACCCACCCCTCACTCACCTTAATTGGTTCTGAGGAAGAGTCAAGCCTGAGCAGCAAATGGCTGAGTAGTTCTCCTGGAGGTTCTTATATAGCCTCCCCAGCACTTGCTAACGAGCCTGACCCACCCCTCACTCACCTTAATTGGTTCTGAGGAAGAGTCAAGCCTGAGCAGCAAATGGCTGAGTAGTTCTCCTGGAGGTTCTTATATAGCCTCCCCAGCACTTGCTAACGAGCCTGACCCACCCCTCACTCACCTTAATTGGTTCTGAGGAAGAGTCAAGCCTGAGCAGCAAATGGCTGAGTAGTTCTCCTGGAGGTTCTTATATAGCCTCCCCAGCACTTGCTACATGAGCCTGACCCACCCCTCACTCACCTTAATTGGTTCTGAGGAAGAGTCAAGCCTGAGCAGCAAATGGCTGAGTAGTTCTCCTGGAGGTTCTTATATGGCCTCCCCCAGCGCTTGCTAACGAGCCTGACCCACCCCTCACTCACCTTAGTGGTTCTGAGGAAGAGTCAAGCCTGAGCAGCAAATGGCTGAGTAGTTCTCCTGGAGGTTCTTATATGGCCTCCCCAGCACTTGCTAACGAGCCTGACCCACCCCTCACTCACCTTAATTGGTTCTGAGGAAGAGTCAAGCCTGAGCAGCAAATGGCTGAGTAGTTCTCCTGGAGGTTCTTATATAGCCTCCCCAGCACTTGCTAACGAGCCTGACCCACCCCTCACTCACCTTAATTGGTTCTGAGGAAGAGTCAAGCCTGAGCAGCAAATGGCTGAGTAGTTCTCCTGGAGGTTCTTATATAGCCTCCCCCAGCACTCTGCTAACGAGCCTGACCCACCCCTCACTCACCTTAATTGGTTCTGAGGAAGAGTCAAGCCTGAGCAGCAAATGGCTGAGTAGTTCTCCTGGAGGTTCTTATATAGCCTCCCCAGCACTTGCTAACGAGCCTGACCCACCCCTCACTCACCTTAGTTGGTTCTGAGGAAGAGTCAAGCCTGAGCAGCAAATGGCTGAAGTAGTTCTCCTGGAGGTTCTTATATAGCCTCCCCAGCACTTGCTAGCGAGCCTGACCCACCCCTCACTCACCTTAATTGGTTTCTGAGGAAGAGTCAAGCCTGAGCAGCAAATGGCTGAGTAGTTCTCCTGGAGGTTCTTATATAGCCTCCCCCAGCACTTGCTAACGAGCCTGACCCACCCCTCACTCACCTTAATTGGTTCTGAGGAAGAGTCAAGCCTGAGCAGCAAATGGCTGAGTAGTTCTCCTGGAGGTTCTTATATAGCCTCCCCAGCACTTGCTAACGAGCCTGACCCACCCCTCACTCACCTTAGTTGGTTCTGAGGAAGAGTCAAGCCTGAGCAGCAAATGGCTGAGTAGTTCTCCTGGAGGTTCTTATATAGCCTCCCCCAGCACTTGCTAACGAGCCTGACCCACCCCTCACTCACCTTAATTGGTTCTGAGGAAGAGTCAAGCCTGAGCAGCAAATGGCTGAGTAGTTCTCCTGGAGGTTCTTATATAGCCTCCCCAGCACTTGCTAACGAGCCTGACCCACCCCCTCACTCACCTTAATTGGTTCTGAGGAAGAGTCAAGCCTGAGCAGCAAATGGCTGAGTAGTTCTCCTGGAGGTTCTTATATAGCCTCCCCAGCACTTGCTAACGAGCCTGACCCACCCCTCACTCACCTTAATTGGTTCTGAGGAAGAGTCAAGCCTGAGCAGCAAATGGCTGAGTAGTTCTCCTGGAGGTTCTTATATAGCCTCCCCCAGCACTTGCTAACGAGCCTGACCCACCCCTCACTCACCTTAATTGGTTCTGAGGAAGAGTCAAGCCTGAGCAGCAAATGGCTGAGTAGTTCTCCTGGAGGTTCTTATATAGCCTCCCCCAGCACTTGCTAACGAGCCTGACCCACCCCTCACTCACCTTAATTGGTTCTGAGGAAGAGTCAAGCCTGAGCAGCAAATGGCTGAGTAGTTCTCCTGGAGGTTCTTATATAGCCTCCCCCAGCACTTGCTAACGAGCCTGACCCACCCCTCACTCACCTTAATTGGTTCTGAGGAAGAGTCAAGCCTGAGCAGCAAAAAGTCAAGCCTGAGCAGCAAAAAATAAGTCCCATGGGGACTATAGCTGCACCAACATGATGTGTAACAAGATATCGTTTATTCAAGGAATCCCAGCTTATATAGCAGTTTCAAATGCTACCACGTCCGACAGGTAACTTCTTAAGCCAATCCCACACAAGCATTCAACAGAGTATGTGTGACAGAGTACTTAGAACTACAACTCCCAGGATGCTTTGCAGCGCCTGGTGTAACCAGACCCCATAGGTGATAAGGGAGCTGGCAGAAGAGCTCGCCAAGCCACTCTCCATCATTTACCAACAGTCCTGGCTCACTGGGGAGGTCCCAGAGGATTGGAAGCTGGCGAATGTCACACTGATCCACAACAAGGGCTGCAAGGAGGACCTGGGAAACTACAGGCCTGTCAGTCTGACCTAAGTGCCTGGCAAGGTTATGGAGCAGATCATCCTGAGTGCAATCACACAGCACCTACAGGATGGACAAAGGATCAGAGCTAGCCAGCACAGGTTTAGGAAAGGTAAGTCCTGTCTGGTCAACCTGATCTCCTTTTATGATCACGTGACCTGCCTGGTAGATGAGGGGAACGCTGTGGATGTAGTCTACCTGGACTTCAGCAAAGCCTTTGACACTGTCTCCCACAGCATGCTCCTGAAAAACCTGGCAGCCCATGGCTTGGACAGGTGCACTCTCTGCTGGGTAAGAACTGGCTGGAGGGCCCAACCTCGAGAGTGGTGGTGAATCATGTTGCATCCAGTTGGTGGTCGGTCATGAGTGGTGTCCCCCAGGGATCAGTGTTGGGCCCAGTTCTGTTTAATATCTTCATTGATGATCTGGATGAGGGGAATGAGTCCACCATTAGCAAATTTGCAGATGACACTAAGTTGGGGGGAGTGTTGATCTGCTGGAAGGCAGGAGAGCTCTTCAGAGCAACCTGGACACACTGGAGAGATGGTCTGATTCCAGTGTGATGAGGTTCAACAAGTCCAAGTGCCAGGTCCTGCACTTTGGCCACAACAACCCCATGCAGCACTACAGGCTGGGGACAGAGTGGCTGGAGAGCAGCCAGGCAGAAAGGGACCTGGGAGTTAGGATTGACAGGAAGCTGAACACAAACCAGCAGTGTGCCCAGGTGGCCAAAAAGGCCAAGGGCATCCTGGCCTGTATCAAGAACAGTGTGGCCAGCAGGACCAGTGATTCTGCCCCTTTACTCAGTGCTGGTGAGGCCACACCTGGAGTACTGTGTCCAGTTCTGGGTCCCTCAGTTCAGGAAGGATATTGAGGGGCTGGAGCAGGTCCAGAGAAGAAGAGCAACCAGGCTGGTGAAGGGACTCGAGCACAAGTCCTATGAGGAGAGGCTGAGGGAGCTGGGGTTGTTTAGTCTGGAGAAGAGGAGGCTGAGGGGAGACCTCATCACTCTCTACAACTCCCTGAAAGGAGGTTGTAGCCAGGTGGGGGTTGGTCTCTTCTCCCAGGTAACTATCAGTAAGGTCAGAGGGCATGTTCTTAAGCTCTGCCAGGGGAGGTTTAGGTTGAATATATTATAAAAAATTTTTTACAGAGAGAAATCAGACATTTAAATGGACTACCCAGGGAAGTGGTGGGTTTTCTGTCCCTGGAGGTTTTTTAAGGTGAGGCTGGATGTGGCACTTAGTGCCATGGTCTAGTAACCACGGTGGTGTTGGATCAAGGGTTGGACTTGATGATCTCAGAGATCTTTTCCAACCTGGTTGATTCTATGATTCTATAGCGATCTTATGCTGTAGATTTCAGTGCGAGGAACCATTCTCCCTCTTAAGCTCTGTGGCCAAATCACCTCTCAGGTTTAAATTCCTCCTATGCAGAGGCTCAAATGTGGATGGTGCATCCCTGGGCCAGGAGTCTGAGGTCTATTCTGGCACCTGGTAGTATTTGAAATGCCCTGAGGCACATATGATAAAGGGCTTCAGACAAGACCTCTGCCCTTCTGCAAGACCAGCTGGAAGCCAGGCAGGATATCCTAGGCATCTCATATGACAGTTGACAACTACATGTGGGCAAATGAATCAAGCCCTGAGCCTTCATTTTCACTTGTCCCAAAGTCTTTCCTGGGTAGGGAAATATCTCATCATTGTAAATATCCCCTTGTCACCAATGAAGGAGCAGCACAAACGTGTTCTGTCAACTCTACCCTGAATGGGAAGCAAAATGACTGCAATGTAAGGCATCAAGGCATATGTGCAGTACATTTAAAACTGGAAATTTCTCCTGATCTTTTAGGATGGATATGTTACTGAGGATGAAAATTAGAATTTTTTTCTGTCCATGTCTTTTGTTTGACATTGTAAAGAAGTGAGTACATTTTTTTTCTTCCAGTAAACAGAGCATAAAAAAAAATAAAAATCCAACATCCCAAAATTCAAAATTGCAGCTCAGAGAAAACCACAGGAACTTACAGGACACAGCTCTGCAATTGCTAGTATGTATAGAAGGAATTAATGAAATAAATTTAGCCTGTCCAAAAGAAAGAAGAACAAAACACCCCAAGTGCATAATTTGCTTCAATTTTTTACCAGGCACTGAAGTGAGACCGACAGGCCTGTAGTTTCCCGGGTCCTTCTTGCCCTTCTTGAAAATCAGGACAGTATTCACCAGCTTCCAGTCAGCTGGGACCTCTTCGGATTCCCAAGACCACTCAAAAATCATCGAGGGAGGTTGTGGGATGACATCAAACAGGCCCCATAAATTTCTAGGGATCCATCTGGAGCAGAAGATCCCTCACAATATCAGAGTCGACTGGGAGTTGATCATGGTACTCCTGCTCATGGCACTTAGACCCTCTTGGTTCATTATCTGTGTTGAAGACAGAGGTAAATAAAGCGTTAAACACCTCTGCCTTGTGTCTGTCCCTGTGTATGAGGTGACCATCCTCTTCCTGGAATGGGTCGATGATATTTCTATACAGCCTGTTGCCATTAATGTATTTGGAAAAACTCTTTTTATTGTCCCCCACATTTCAGACAGCTTTAACTCCAGTTGAGCTTTGGTGCTTGAATTTTCTCCCTACAGCAGCAAGCATCATCCCTGAATTCTTCCCATATTGCCTGACCTTGCTTCCACTGGGCATACACCTTCCTTTTTTGCCTTATATCCAAGAGAAGATCCCTGGTCATCCAATCCAACCTTCTGCCTCGCCTGCTTGACTTCTGACATTTGGAATTGCCTGCTCCTGTGCCCTTAGGAGGCGATGTTTAAAAAGGGACCAGCACTGATGGATCCCAGCATCTGCAAAAAAATTTTCCCAGGGGACCTTTCTTACTAATTCCCTGAGTAGCCTGAAGTCTGCTCTCCTCATGTCCAGAGTTGAGGTTTTGCTGGCACTTTTCCTCCTGCCAACAGAGATTTTAAACTCAATTGCTTTGTGGCCGCTGTGGCCAAGATGGCCGCCAATCTCCCCTTTGCTCATGAGATCCATTCTGTTGACAAAAAGCAGATCAAGGAGGACATCTTCCCAAGTCGTCTCCCTTAGAACCTGTTCCATAAAGTTGTCATCCAAGTTTTTTAGGAATCTTCTGGCCTGGGTTGTACCAGCTGTGTGATGCTCCCAGTTAATTTCTGGCAAGTTCAATAAGGACAAGGGCAGTTGACTTGGAAGTGTCCCTTAGTTCCTGAAAGAATAATTTGTTGGCGTCATTGTCCCAACTGGCAAGTCTATAGTAGACTCCCACGATGGTATCCTCATTATTTGTTTGCCCTTTGATTCTTACCCAGAGGTTCTCAATTTTACCATTGCCAACTGTGAGCTGCATACATTCTAACCCTTCTATAGCATACAGTGCTACCCCTCTGCCTCTTCTGCCCTGCCTGTCCCTCATGAAGAGCCTGTAACCATCCAACGGGGCACTCCAGTCACAGGTCTCATCCCACCAGGTTTCACTTATGCCAATTATGTCAAATCATCTGGGAGATGGAGCTGTTTTGCATATCTTCACTACTCAGGGTTTGGTTTTGGGAAACAGCATCCAGTGGTGGTTCAGATCCAGCTCCTGTAGAATCTGATTCCTAGAGGTTAAAAATAGCTTTGCATGTGTCTCACAGTGCCATTTGCTTGAGTAGTGCAAAACATCTTTATATATATTAACAAATGTAGCTACCCAGAACCCCTGGAGGTGAGAAACATGGTCCCTATTTCCAGTGAGTAAAACTAAGCAATCCCATTGATTTTGTATCATGAGCTCTCTTGAGTTTAAATGAGGAGGCATACACTCTGTCTAAAGGCAGACTTTCTCTATTATACCAGTGGTATTTTTGAGATAAAGGCAGACTTTTTAATTCCCCAAATAATCTTTACTTTAGTGTATTTGAAGACACAGAGGAATTGAAGGTCTGTTCAATTGGTCCTAGGGGAGCATCACCATCGTAGCAGGGGGATGCTGGTATGAGATGGTAACACAGAGACTAGGCAATAAATGAGGGATTTGATCCACAGGAAAGGACAACACTGCAGACCTTTGTAGCAATGGATTTGCCTTATATAGGATGGAAGAAGTCCTGTCAGAGATGGACTGGTGAAGGAAAAGAAGAAAACAGCTCAAATGTTATAGAAACAGAAGTTTTTAATGTTGTTTAAACAGATCTTAAGATGGCTTTTCTGTATTTTGCAAAGTCACTCTGTCTCCTTCCCGACACCCCCCTGTAAAGGACCCTTATGCAGGAATGTCCTGGGAAGATATCCTGAGGTCTTCCCATTGGCCTTTGTTCACCTCTTTCTATTGGCTATTAACTCTTTACCTGATTGGGTTTTTCTGTAGTACCTTGACCTTGTAATTGGTCCCTTTTCAATCCCCCTGAAAGCCATATAAACCCCCATCTCCAATAAACTTCCTCTTTCGTCTGTCCCTCAGCCATGGTCTGTGTGTTCTTCTTACGGGCTCATAGAGCCATGTGCTCGAGGGGCAGTTTGGGAGAGCATTACACCTCCAGAGAATGGTTTAAAACCCAAGACCTGAAGGTGCCCCCCTCCAAATCAGCCGTCGTAAATGGTGCCCGTGGTGAGGCTATGACTGACTGAAATCTTCTGTGAAGATTTGAGTAGTTATCAAGCGCAGAAAAGGGTGATTTCTGCGTCAACGATGGCCCGGTACTAAGCAGTTCGAAGTGTTAGCAGAGTTAGCTGCATCACCACGACTCAGCCCTTCAGGACAGCAGCCTGTTTGAACACTTCTCAACCCACCTGACAATGACAGGTAGGAGCAGTGCCGGTATATTCCTTTAAAAAAAAAAAAAAAAAAAGAAAAAAAAAAAAAAAAAAGAGAAAAAAATAAAGGAAATGGGAATTCCTCTCTCTAAAACTGAAAAAAAGAATTATAAGAATTTGAAAGACATATTAAGTTCCAACGGCAAATCGGCTAACAAAACAGCTTTAAAGTACCTTTCCAAGTTTATGGTTAAAAATGACTATAAATTACCTTTCTGTCTTACGACTAAAAATTGGGATTTATTAGGAAGACAGATTTGGCTCGCTGCTAACACCAATGGCAAAGCAGCAATTCATGCCAACATAGCCTGGACTCATGTTTTGGCTATACTTGAAATGCAAGAAAAAAATTCCACGCCTACAAAATCTGAACAGCAATGTAACTCCATCTCTGCATTGGATATTTCTTGCACCGGTGCCGGCAAGGAAAGAGTTAATACTGTCCAAGGTAGCCTGGCACCCCCCCTTCCATGGCAGAGCGGCGCGGCTTCCCCCCTGGGTTCGGGAGAGGGGGGGCGATCGAAGCCGTTTTGTGAGACCGGGGAGGGTGGAGGAGGGGAAACTTCTTGGCAGCCGAGAACGGGGGTCCCTCAGCATCCCCCACCGTGGTTTGTGTGTGGCAGTGCCGCACCCTTGGTCCCTGGTATGGGTGGCAGTTTTGGCGCTGGCCCCTCCCAGCCCCCTCTACAGATCGAAACCAGCGTGTCGCCCCCCCTCCCTGCCAGCCTCGAGACAAACCCCGACCCATCCCGGACTGTTCAGTGTGGGATACCTGTCTAAAGAGCAGGCTGTGGACAAGCTGTTAGTGGGCCTTAAGCCTGAATGAACCAAGGACTTTACCTCAGGAAAAGTACTGGCACTGATGTCAGCCTGCAAGAATGCTAACTGTGAGATAGCAGTAAAGAGAAACAGGCGGAGAAAAAGGGCAGAGAGAAAGTGCAGGGAGAAAAGGCAAGAAGATGTGCCTGGACAACTACGTATGAGCCAATCACAGGATAGCAAGTACTAAGTGCTGAAAAGTGTGTTTAACTATTTCCAACCAATCGTGTAAGAACATGTATGTGTAAGAAAAGTATATAATGGAAACTGTAACGCATAATAAACGGGACTCTGCCTCTTGATCATATTGGTCTGCGTGTAGTTTCTCCGTACCCTCTCGCAGTGACAGTTCAGTCCCTGTTGATAGAATGGGGGAGAGAGACGCTGCCTGTCTCTGTTGTTTCAGCCACATTCGGCGAAAGCCCTTCCCCCCCTCCTCTCCCTCCGAGGGCAGACAAACCAGTCCTGCCGCTTCTGAGCGAGGGCTGTCCTGAGCCGACCAGCAGCACGGCTTTACACATACCTACAGAGACACTAAACCTTTTTCCACCGTCCCGGACGCAGCGTGGCTGCCACAGACACTCAGGGGGGGAGGGATGTGCTGAAAAAATCCAACAGGCGTGCGTACAGCGACCCCCCACCCGCTCGGTAGCTCCCGGCAGGACACCAGCAGCCACACCATTTCCAGGCGTTTTCACAATCTCAAACCTCAGCCGCCATAACCACGTGGCCGAACAAAGGCAGTGTGGAATTTCCAGCTTCCAGCAGCACCGGAACAGCGACAGGAACTTCCACGTTCCCTACGGATACTGAGAGGGACGGGGTGACGTCACCAAGCCCCCCCCCCCCCTCGTCCTCGCTCGGCACCGAGGGCAGATAAACCTCCATTTCTCCGTTCCAATTCCCCCCCACCCTGGACAACAAATAGCAACAGAGATCAAATGTGTTATATGTTACTTTTCTCTGGAATTTTGAAGACGGCAAAAATACCTGCAGGACAAAGAAATATAGCAAGACATTTTTATTGCAGTGCTGGGTACCCATTTCCAGCACTGGGTGCACCCTTGAATCATGCAAAGAACACACTGCTGTTTGAAAACCGCGCTTTTTGTACCCTTTGATATCAGTTGTTGAATATTCATTTTACTGTCCGCTTGTTGCCTTAAAAGGTAATTTCTCTGCTTTGGAAGTGGGTGTTATCTTTTGACTGGTTGTAACATACCTCCCCTGGGCTCGTACAGGGGGGTCTTGCATCATCCCCACATTGCAAGGCATGGAGGGTCTCTCTGTGTATCCACATGGCACAGAGGAATGCATTTTTATTCATAATTTGTTCCCTGTTCCCGGTCGCGAAAGATTCCCTGGTGAGAGGTCCAGATAGGACCCTTCACCTTACACTCTCCACGGTACGCCTATAAGTTAGTAAATATACAGAAATAGTTCTTTTGTTAGTACCCTCTGTTCATTTTAATTTGCTTGGAATAAAATCAGTTCCTCAATTTTTCACAATATGCACCCTTCTTCACCGTAGCAGGATATGCGGCGACAAGAGCAACTTACAAACACCTCCACAAGCGGACATCCAGCCCAGCGACTTTCTACGGATCCAGACAGCATCCCCCTCACCTCTCACATCGCAGAGTACCTGTGACTGACTCAGCACAACCAGATTCAACAAACAGTACTCCAATTACAAACAATTCGCATTCCCTAACACCATTTAACAATTTTTCTCCCAATAACCCATTTTCAAATATGTCAAATAATTTTAACAATTCTGTTTCTCATTCTAACCCTTTTATTTTTTCCACAGGAACCAGCAATGCCAATATGGTGATATCAATAACATAGCTAGTCATGTTAATGATTTTAATGTAGTGCAAGCATATCCAGTGTTTTATACTCCAGGTGGACCCCCTGTATGGGACCCCTTAGCAATACCCCTTCTCAAGGATGCAAAAAAAGCAGTAACAACCTATGGTTTCAATTTAGCATATGCAATGGAAGTTCTTTCATCTCTATTCTCAGCTTTTGTACTGATTCCAAATGATTTAAAAGATATAATGAGATCTTTGTTAAATAAGGTGCAAGTAACATTATTTTAGATGAATGGAAAGCCTTATTTGAAAATATGCACATGATACCAGCACAACAACACGTAGACCCATAGAAAGAACAATAGAAATGCTGTTTGGTGAGGGTCCATATGCTGCAAATACAGACCAGGCCAAAATTCCAAAACAAGACTTAATTGCTACCAGGAATATGGCCTTACAGGCATTACAATCTATAGCTGATGCCTCTCAAACAACACCACCTTTCCATAATGTAATTCAAAAACCAGAAGAATCATTTATAGACTTTGCTGAGCGATTAAAACAAGCTATTGAAAAACAAGTAAAAGTGAAAGAAGCACAAGATGCCCTATTCTTGAAGCTAGCTATCTCCAATTCAAATGCACAATGCCAGCAAGTGCTTAGAAATCTTCGTGACCCCACCCCCATGGATATGGTAAAGGCTTGCAAAGTTATTGGCCCTAATGACAAGCTAACAAATACTCTGGTCCAAACTCGGGTGTCCATGTCTAACCAATTAGCTGAAGCTAATATACAATTGGGCAACCAAATTGCAGAAGCAAGCCAGCAAATGGCAGAAAAAGTGTCTGAGGTTTTGGCAGCAGCCTTAGATCACTCCAGAGTAATATGCCACTATTGCAAGCATCAAGGTCATCTAAAAGCTAACTGCCCAAAATTAAAAAACCACAATCCTCAAAAAATTACTCGTCCACGTATATGCCCCAGATGTCAAAGAGGGCCACATTGGGCTGCAGACTGTAGATCCCTATTTGACAAAAAGGGAAATCCATTATCACCCAGACCTGTTCCCAAAACACAGAATTCGGGAAACTTCCTAACCAGCGCTTAGGGCAGCACGTGAACATAAAAGGCTCTACTCAGCAATCTAATCTACCCCTCTCAAATGGCTCCCAACAAAAACCTCAAACAGGTGCTTTTAAATTGGAGTTAGCAACCTCAAATCCTCAAACCTTAGAACATGCAGAGTATCACACTGTGTTATTGGCTTCTGCCTCTTCCCAGGTCTCAAATTGTAAAGGTAAATGTGTTATCACAGGAACAGAATCTGCCACTGCATTAGGTATTACTGTGTTACCCGTGGTTATTAGTCTTCAAGATCCTAAAGTTGTGTCTGTTGTAATCAAACCCAACTTTGTACCCACAGTGATTAATCCAGAAGATCAAATAGTACAAGTCATACCTATGTAGGAACAGACTCAAAATGAACAGGGAATTCTCATTAATTGGGCTCAGAAGGTTACTGCTGACAGACCTATACTAGAATGTTCTTCTCTCTCCTAATTCAGGCCAACAGAAATCCGTGTCTGGCTTACTAGACACAGGGGCAGACGTCACAATTATCTCTACCAAAGATTGGCCTGGGGTACAACAAGACCAGCTGTCGACATCCAGGGAGTAGGAGGGTCCAAAATTCCTCTCCAGAGCATTTTACCACTTCTCGTCCAAGGCCCACAGGGTAAGGTAGCATCATCTAAGCCTTTTATATTGGACATTCCACTCACTCTGTGGGGTAGAGATGTAATAACGCAGTGGGGAATTATCCATTCCAAATTTGTGATGAGGGCCACTTGTAGGACGCAAGCACCACCTCTCACGTGGACATCAAACACACCAGTGTGGATAAACCAGTGGCCCCTCAGAGGAGAAAAATTGCGGCAAATTCATAATTTGGCAAAAGAACAATTAGACAAAAAGAGGTTAGTTCCCACAAACACTCCATGGAACTTTCCTATTTTCACAATCAAAAAATCATCTGGAAAATGGAGGTTATTGCATGATTTAAGAGAAGCCAACAATATCATAGAGCCGATAGGAGCCCTCCAAACTGGGTTGCCCTCTCCTGCCATGCTCCCAGCAGAATGGCCACTTATTATTTTAGATATTAAAGACTGTTTTTTCAATATCTACCTAATGATACACACAATTTGCATTTTCCATTCCAGTTATTAATGCAGCTGAACCCTCCAAAGGTCTAAGTTGGTTAACTTTGCCTCAGGGGATGAAAAATAGTCCCACAATATGTCAATCTGTAGTGTCCAATATAATTGAGCCAGTTCGATCTCAATTTCCTGAAGCTATCATATTCCATTACATGGATGACATACTAGTTGCAGCCCCTAATACTGACAAATTGACATTAGTACATGAGTCTGTGAAAAAAGCCCTGAGTAATCATGGGTTAGAAATAGCTCCAGAAAAAGAACAAAAAATTTCCCCGTGTGTTGTCACGTGCGAGACCCAGTGGAAACTTCACACACACCAATATGATGTTCGGAAGCTCTATCTTTATTGGAAATTACACTTACTTTTATACAATTCAATAACTACCACATATTTGACTACTTAACCTATTATTGGTCACACACACAAAACATACACTGTTCACACGATTATTATTGGCTAGTTAACATATCTTATTTTCTAAATTCTTCTCCTTCTAAATCTAACCACAACACTTCTATTCCCATGCCTCCTGGCAGGTTCAGCTTAAACTCCCTTCTGCAGGTGCTGTTTTTCTCATCCCTGTAGATGTCCAGTCTTTGTCATGTTCTCAAAACACTTAGTCCTTGAGACTCCTCAGATTCCCATCAGCTGGTTTACTCCTGCCTTAACCCAAAAGGTCTCTAATTCTCCTACATTTCCCCTTTTTTCTTTATTTATAACCCATATATTCTCACAACTATTCCTTCTACGCATTGCAGAATATATGGTACAAAAATTACAAAAAGTAGTATAACTATACCTATCATAACAGTTATTTTTACTAAATTATTAAGCAACACAAGCAACTTTGTTTTGACTATAGACAAAAGTCATTTTGATAGTTCTTATCTACTAACAGACTATTTAGTCAGTTTTGATTAGTATTAATTTGCAACTCTTTGATTCTTGTTTCCAATTTTTGAAGGTTAGTATGCATCAACTTACTATAATCAAATTTATATAATATATCTTCTTAAAATCTTGATACTCATAAAGTATTTTAAGTTCATACACATAGATATTTACACAGCTTTTCTCACTCATACAGTTTTTTTTTTCCAGTCATTCAAGAGGGTGGCCACCTCAATCACTCCTCACTTACATGTAGGTAGAATTTTTATTATATTTTTGCATTTCAACCACACATTTTAGATTCTAAATATTACTCGCTGTGTACTTCTTAGTTTGCCATCTCCGTAGTCATGTTTAGTAATAACTGCACCTGTCCTGAAGAGGAATCAATATAAGGAATATAAAGGTTAACTTAAATGAACAACACTATCAGTCACAGACATGGAAATCTTTTTTTTTTTTTTTTTTTAAGTTTAGTTTAGCAGCTGCAGTTTCAGTAACTTTGTCACACTGTCGAGAAAGTTGTGCCGGCAACACCACAATTGTCGAGTCTTGTAGTTCTGGGTTAACTCTAGGACTCTTCACTGCGGGTGGCGGGGCCCGATTCTGTTAGGGAGTAGTGCGTCCCGCTCTGGCCCGGAGCCCGCAGTCTCAGCCCCGCCTTCGCTCTGTTCACTTTGCACTGGCCTCGCTCCGCTCTCGGCATGGTTCTGCATAGCCGTTCCGTTTTGTGCTGGCTCTTCTAGTTGTTTTCACTGCTAACAAAAAGCTTATAAATCGTTCCGATTAATAGTTCAGTTAGTTTTAAGTGGTTATCGTAGCAGAAACAAATGAGAGAAGTCAGGCAATTTTGCAGAGGGGGAAAAAACGACAGACTCAGTCTGGGAATCCCATCTTGTCCTCCTGTTGTTCTGGCGAGTCTAACGTGGGGCTCGAACCCACTACTTTAGGATTAAAAGTTTCTGAGTTAGTTGGGTTCCTGGTTCCGTCTGCTTAAGGCGACTGCAACCGGCCCTGCCGTCCTCGGAAAGTAAATTTGGATAGGCACCGTGAGTGAGATGTTGTTTCAATTTTCACAGTAGCAGTAAAAGTTTTAGGGAGTTTATGTGTTTGAAAGGTTTCAGATACCACTCTCACACAAGCTTTTGTTTTTCAGTCTTAGAGTTAGTAATGTTTAATTCCGTGTCTTCTATCTGTGAGTGACTGTTGGGTTGAAATTATAACTTCTAAAGCAAACATATTTTTGCCTCTTGTTTAATTTCATTAACATTGTTAAAAGTTCAAAGAATGTTGTTCACTGATTTTATGGATTTTTAGAGTGAATGGTCGTCATAGCGACTGATTGTTTCACTTCCCTGCTTCAGCTTGTCTTCAGCCCACTTTGCGCGGTGGGGGGGGAAAGGTTTTCGATCGCGATCTCAGCCGACCGATCTCAGCTGACCTCGGTCCCGGCCCCGGCCCGCAGAGCCAAGCCGTCCCGCCCCACCAGTGCTTGTCACGCAGCGCTGATGCTTCGCTCTGCCGTTTCGCGGTGCCGCTTCGTTCTGCTTTTCTCTATCCTTTGTATTTTCCTCCAGCAGTGCCCGGGTGAGGGCCGAGCTATTAGCCCCCAGCTGCCGCCGCAGCTCCAGGCACTGCCGGGCCCTCAGCTCCGGCATCTTTGCCTTCGTTTTCACCTCAACTCCTATCTTTTTTGCTAAATATAGCGTCGTTTGCTCAACTGCGGATACCGCATATCTCATGTTGTCTGCTGAATATTTTGCAAGCTTGCACTCACCGCCTCTCTCCAGGCGCAGCCTCTCTCGGGCTCCTGACGCTGCGTTCCGCAGTTCCGCCAGCCAGCAGACACCTCGCCTTTTCGACACGGCAGCAATCTTTCGGTACAAATATGTGCCGTCAATTCCCTGGCCTCCCGTATAGTCGAACTTCGTTCTTCTCACGAAATTCCTCACACGGGGCACCAGATGTTGTCACGTGCGAGACCCAGTGGAAACTTCACACACACCAATATGATGTTCGGAAGCTCTATCTTTATTGGAAATTACACTTACTTTTATACAATTCAATAACTACCACATATTTGACTACTTAACCTATTATTGGTCACACACACAAAACACACACTGTTCACACGATTATTATTGGTTAGTCAACATATCTTATTTTTTAAATTCTTCTCCTTCTAAATCTAACCACAACGCTTCTATTCCCATGCCTCCTGGCAGGTTCAGCTTAAACTCCCTTCTGCAGGTGCCGTTTTTCTCATCCCTGTAGATGTCCAGTCTTTGTCATGTTCTCAAAACACTTAGTCCTTGAGACTCCTCAGATTCCCATCAGCTGGTTTACTCCTGCCTTAACCCAAAAGGTCTCTAATTCTCCTACACCCGTGGAAGTACCTTGGCCTGCTAATAGATGAGAGAACATTTAAACTCCAGGTAGTAACCTTGTCCACCAAAATAAAAACACTAAACGATCTGCAATCTCTTTTGGGAAATCTCAATTGGATACGATCCTATTTTGGTTTCTCAACAGATTTTTTAGCTCCTTTGTTTCAGCTCCTTAAGGGAGAAGCAGAACTAACTTCTCCCCAGCACTTGACACCAGAAGCAGAAAATATTATTGAAGTGATCAATCAAAAAATTTCAGAGCAACAGGTAAACAGGAAAGTAGAAGGACTTCCTACTGCATTGTTAATTTTTTGTGGACCAAAACAACCTTTTGCTGTAATAGGACAATTGGACTCAAAAAACAAAAAATTTCTTTTGTGGGAATGGGTATTTCTCAGTCACCAGTTTTCAAAGACAATTGTTACCTTACCTGAAATGCTTGCAAAAGTCTGTCACAAAGGTAAACTCCGAATGTTAGAACTGTCAGGCAAGGACCCAGATTTTCTTTATGTTCCACTGTCTAAATCTCAATTGCGTTATTATGATTTACATCTGTTTGATTTTCAACTGGTTATGTCAGATTTTACAGGTAAACTAATAACCCATTTACCAGCAATTCCTTTTCTGCAGTTTCTTTCCATCTCCCAACCCAGACTGAGAAATAACTTTTCTACTAGCCCTTTGAAGAAAGCTGTGACTGTCTTTACAGATGGATCTGGGAAGTCTAACAATGCAGTAGTAGCATGGTTTGAAAAAGGAGACTGGAAAACAGATGTACATCAAGTAGAAGGTTCATCTCAGATTACTGAACTCTTAGCCGTGGTAAGAGCATTCCAGCTTTTTCCACAGCCTCTGAATTTGATATCAGATTCTGCTTACGTCGTAGGGATTGTAAGTCGCATAGAAAATAGCTACTTAAAGGAATTGAACAATCAAAAGTTGTTTACACTGTTTAAAACACTGTTACTATTAATCCAACAGAGGAAACATCCTTTCTATATCACTCACATTAGATCACATACATGCCTCCCAGGCCCACTCACAGAAGGGAACACTGTGGCAGATAGAGCAGCAAATTCAGCTTTTCCAGTTAACTCAGTACCTACACCTAACAATTTTGAGAAAGCAAAAATTTCTCATAACTTTTTCCACCAAAATTCTAAGTCACTGCAAAAAATGTTTCAATTATCTAGCTCTCAAGACAAGGCTATTGTGTCTGTTTGTCCAGATTGCCAGTTGGTAACTCCAGTGAGATCTGAAGGAGTTAACCCGAGAGGCCTTAGCCCCTTAGATCTCTGGCAATCAGACATTACACATGTGCCACAATTCGGCAGATTGAAATATGTACATGTATCAGTGGACACCTGCTCAGGACTCATTATTGCCACTGCACATATGGGAGAAAAAACTAAAGATGTTAAGAGACACTTCCTCAGCATTTGCTATAATGGGCATTCCAAAACAAATCAAAACAGATAATGGTCCAGCCTACCTTTCTGCTTCCCTTAAAACATTTTTCAACATGTGGGGAATAATTCACACCACTGGCATTCCTCACTCTCCACAAGGCCAAGGGATAATAGAGAGAACTCACAAATCTTTAAAAGATATGCTGAAAAAACAAGAAAAAACAACTGTAGGTCTCTCTCCTTCAGAATGTTTAAACAAGGCATTGTATGTCCTCAATTTTTTAAATAGACTGCATGAGGATGTTTCACCTGTTGGACATCATTTTGGAGCTGGAAAATTAAAAACGGGGGAAGCTAAGGTAAAATACAAGGATATCCTGACAGGAGAATGGTTTGGTCCTGTCCCCCTAATTGTTTGGGGAAGAGGGCACGCTTGTGTCTCCACAGGAGCAGGTCCACGATGGATACCGTCCAGACTAGTAAGGATCCACCAAGAAGTTTCCCTCCCAGCTCAACCAACAGCAGATCCAGCACCAATGGACTCAGCACCAGCTACAGGAAGCGATCCCCCATCAGCATCACTTTCGGGATGATCCTGTTTCTTGTGTGCAGCATAACACCAACAAATCAGAAAGACTTAATGTCAGGAATCCTTGCCACATCTCCTCCAACAATTCCAAATTGGGTAATGCTCTCTAGTCAAAATGTTTGGCTAAACCTGGCACAATCACTAAATACTGATTCTATCTGTCTATCTACCTTAGACCCCTCTCACCCTTTTAAGACCTGTCTGGTAGGGATCCCCTGGACACCCAGAGAATGGGGTGATTTTAGAAATCAATATATGCCCTGGTGTGATGACCACGATCAGTTTAAAAATCCATTCTTAGACTGTGTCGCACGACCAGAAAAAACTTCACATGACAGACAGACATTTAGCTATCAGTGGCAGAGACCTGAGGAATTAGAAATCTTGGGGAGTATTATATCTCCTCTCTGTTTTTACTTTGTTCACAACAAATATGTTGCCTCTTCTGAAATAATCAATGTCACCCCTTATGGACCTTATTCCAACTTCAGTTTCTGGTGCAAGGAAGAGATTACTTACCAGATACATGCTACCCCTGATTCAGTTATTCTTCCAAAAGGAGTCTTTTTAATTTGTGGACTTAGAGTCTGGAATATGATTCCTAGATTAGCTGCTGGCGGTCCCTGCACCTTTGGAAAATTAACACTGTACAATCCAGCTACCCTCATGAAATCTTTACCTGTAAGTCC
This sequence comes from Myiozetetes cayanensis, assembly GCF_022539395.1. NCBI lineage: Eukaryota > Metazoa > Chordata > Aves > Passeriformes > Tyrannidae > Myiozetetes > Myiozetetes cayanensis. The sequence continues at coordinate 83,907 of NW_026086782.1, read as the reverse complement.
TCCCAAAATTCGTCCTAAAAGAAGCATTAGCCTCCAAATAACCTCACCCTTCTCACGTAGGAAACCCCTTAGAGTGCGTAGGCAATTCCAAGGTTTATACCCACCTCTTAACTTCTATTCTTCACAACCAAAACCACCTTCTCCACCTAAAGCAGCACAAGTCTCTGTGGCTGCAGCACCCCCACCTCCAGTTGAAGAACATCCCTTAGCAAAAATGCAGTTTTTGAGTGAATTCACAGCAGAATCCAATTCCAACATGCACTTTTGGTCCAACACCATGAATGTTCTAGGTGGTATCATGCTTCCCGTAGTCAGTTCCACAGAAGCCTTAGTGCTTCCTTACCAGAATGGGATGTTGGCTAGCAAAAGAAGCTAATGCCACCAGTGCCGCCATTGATGATCTATTACAAGATACTCAAACCAATAAGAAAGCCTTGTTACAAAATCGTGCTGCCATAGACTTTCTCCTTTTAGTAAATGACCATGGATGTCAGGAGTTTGAAGGCCTTTGCTGCCTCAACTTCTCTGATCATTCCAAATCTATCCACTCCCAGACCAATCAGCTTAAATCCTTGGTTCATGACATCAGTCAGGTTGATAGTTTGACTTTTGATAATTTTTTCATCTGGCTACCTTTTAAAGGCCTTTCTTCCACTATTAAGAAAATTATTGTAGTTATAGTACTAGGACTTTTCGCAGTGTTTCTCTTTATGTGTGTTTTTCCATGCATGCTCAGTTGTGCCAGAACCTTTCAATCAGTAAAGGCATATCCGGTTATACAAAACAAAAAAGGAGGAAAGGTAGCAATGGATTTGCCCTATATAGGATGGAAGAAGTCCTGTCAGAGATGGACTGGTGAAGGAAAAGAAGAAAACAGCTCAAATGTTATAGAAACAGAAGTTTTTAATGTTGTTTAAACAGATCTTAAGATGGCTTTTCTGTATTTTGCAAAGTCACTCTGTCTCCTTCCCGACACCCCCCTGTAAAGGACCCTTATGCAGGAATGTCCTGGGAAGATATCCTGAGGTCTTCCCATTGGCCTTTGTTCACCTCTTTCTATTGGCTATTAACTCTTTACCTGATTGGGTTTTTCTGTAGTACCTTGACCTTGTAATTGGTCCCTTTTCAATCCCCCTGAAAGCCATATAAACCCCCATCTCCAATAAACTTCCTCTTTCGTCTGTCCCTCAGCCATGGTCTGTGTGTCCTTCTTATGGGCTCATAGAGCCACGTGCTCGAGGGGCAGTTTGGGAGAGCATTACACCTCCAGAGAATGGTTTAACACCCAAGACCTGAAGGTGCCCCCCTCCAAATCAGCCGTCATCGACCTTCAGGATCCCTGATGTTCATTCTACATAGTGTAAGGAACAGCCGTAAATAATTACTTTAATGACTTGATTCTCAACTGCACTAAATAAAACATAGTGCAAAAGACATCAGAACATCTACCTTGACAGTTTTGCCTTGTAAAAATAATATTAGCAAGAAAAACCCGATCCAAAACATAGGGCATAAGTCCCTGCTTGTGTTGACTGGGAAGAATTCAGGGTAGGTAAGGAAACACTGTTGAAATATTGGTCCATCTGACTTTTGGAATGTGTTTAATGAAGACATTTTTCATGATGGCACAGTCCAGTGTCCACTAAAGCCTTGACTAGATTTCTATTGACTGCAGTGTGCTTTGAAGTGGACCTTAAATTAATAAAATAAAATAAACATCTATTTCATCAGCTTGATGCGTATATATATATATAGTTGTCGTGGTTTTGCTCTGGGTCAATTTGCTCTCACCCCCACACACAATTACTATAAGTTGAGAGAAGGTTTATGCAGATAATAGAGACCTGATTGGGGAAATAATATTAACATTTATTACTAGCAAGATAAAAGACTAAAGCACTACATCTACAACAATTCTAATTATGTAAAAGCATTATGTATTTACAGAAATACTTCTCCCCCCTTTTATCAGTCCAAGGAGGAGAAGCAGTCTCATTCTCCATTTTCGGAGCTCCAGGTCTTTTCAATAACTCTGCAGCACTCTAAAGCTCTTCTTCTGTTATCTCAGGACAACAACTCCTTTTTGTCGCAGATGGAACTCTTTCTATCTCTCTTTCTTCTGTGTCAGCCTCAGGCAGGGCTGAGCCTACCCCCCTCCTGGGCTAAGACCGGAAGCTGGGGGGTTACCCAGGCCCTGAAGGTCTTCTCTTTCATGGATTGCAAGGGGACACTTGCCTACCATGGATCTTCACCACAGAGTCACAGGGGATAATGGCTTTTGAGTCCACCCCTCTTTCCTGTGGGGTCCCTCCCCACGGGAGAACAGTCCTTGATAGACCTCTCTGACATGGGTCTAGCATGGATCCTTCACTTGGATCCCAACATCTTACTTGAGCCGTTCTCGCTCCGGCGTAAGTCTCGTCTCTCTCTGGGTCAAAAATCTTCAGCAGCATGGATCCCACACTCGGATCCCAACTCAGGGTCACAAATCTCCCATCAGCAGCATGGATCTCTCACTGAGATCCCAAGCTTACCCAAGCTGTTCTGCTCCAGTGTAAGTTTCTCCATGGCCTACACGCCTCCAGCAGGACTCTGCTTCATTTCAAGCTTCTCATGAAGTCTCGACTTCCTTGTGCATCAACTTACTCCAGTGTAGGCTCCTCCACGAGTAACATGGAGGTCTCCTCACCCCAACAAACTTCTACAGGTTGCAAAGATTTATTTTTTAGTCTTTTCCCTGCTGAAGGGAGAAAGAGAGCAAGAGAGGGGGAATTAGCAGCCCCCCCCCCCCTCGAACTTCTCTCTCCTTTTGCAGTTTTGGCCTTGAATACTTCGTTATCTCTCTGCTGGAATTCTTTCTGCAGCGTTTCTCGTTCAGGCTCTTCTCTAAAGTTTTTTTTTCTACTCTCTTACAGGAGAGAAGGAAGGCTTCAGTGCCACACCTGCCCTCGGCCCAAGGCTGGGGGAGGAGGGGGCCCGGGCCCTCCTACATGGCTATTGCTCCTAATTTCAACTACACAACAGGCTTCTCTTCTGTTTTCTTAAATATGTCATTAGCAAAGACATTACTAAACTTTTGATTGGCTTTTTCTCTGGAAATCCACCTGGACAAAACCATCCTCAGCCCCAGGGGCTGGCTGGTGGATAAAACCATGACAACAGTTAAGAGATTTCACCAAATGGAGGGAGAGTTGTGAACCTAAATGTCCAGGCATGACATCAAAGATTTGGCTACAGAAACATATTTATTAAGGCTAAGCAGGACTGTAGGGAACACAGTTTGAAAATAAAAGCATGGGTCTCCAAATGCAGTTCCAGCTCTCTGCTAATTCCCTCTTCCCTCATCACATAAAGCTTGCAGACCACTTGTGTGGCATGTTATTTGCCACCTGGCATACTACAGGCATGTTACAGGCTTCTGAAAAATGCAGTTTGTAACTGTAAGACCAACTGACCCTCAAATGCAATAGAACTTTGTGGACCCCACATGCAAACAATCATCTATTGATTCCTAAGGCCTCCAGCTTCAAACCCACTCTTGTTTTCAAGAGGCTTCCACTTGTAGGTAAGACACTGTCCTTGCTAATTCTCCCTTCTCAGAGGCTGCCTGGTATTTCTGCTGCTTGTTTGAAGTGTTATTTTTATAACAATGGCTTGCAAAGCAGAATTATTGAATGTTAGTTTTCCACATTGCCACTGTAGAGGCAATGAACTCATCACTGTGCAAATGGACTTTTATTAACTCCCTTTTTGCACATATGCCAGAAAGAATATTGAGGAATATGATATGGGAAATATACAGCACCAGGAGGAGGGATGGAATAGACCCTGTTTTCCAGGGAAAATTTCAGTGAATCAAAGGCCATCAAGGAAATCTGGCTAAGCCTGTGTGTTCTCTATAAGCATGTTACTTCATGTTCACCACAAACAAATCTGCTTTACAGACTATGGGGAAGACAGGGAGAGATCTTACAGAATGAGACTAGAAAAGTAAATGCTCTTGAACCATATCTAAGATCTTCATCACAATAGTTAAAATTTGCATTTCCATTGCCTCCTTAATTTCAAATTTTGAAATACTCAGATCACTTTAGTATACCACCGAAGTGCAGGTGTGAAGTATAAAACAGTTGGGCAGCACACACAACATAGCTACACCAGCAGTTTGGGATGGGTTGTGATTGTAATATAGACTCATAGAATCATTAAGGTTGGAAAAGACCTCTAAGATCATCGAATTCAACCATTAACTCAGCACTGCCAAGTCCACCACTAAACCAATATGTTGGCTTGGAGAAGGTGATGTAGGTGGTGATGGGCAGTGACTACATGTTGGGGAGCCCAGCTGGTTCTGGGCTCTCAGTAAGCTGAAATACTGCAGATGGAACTTCTTACACCTGGCAGAGGGTTAACCACGGACAGTGGGGACTGTGACACAGTGGGTTTCCTGTTAGAATGTCAGCCTATTGTGTTAGGACATGTGGCTGTGTGTCCAATCATGAGTTTTTATGAAGTGGTAAACCAATGCTGTGTGTACATGTGTCACCCCAGAACTGTATAAAGGTAGCTGCACTGTTGCAATAAAAAAGCAGCTGGTATCCTGAAACTCATGTCGCCTCCCCGCCTCGACTGCGACAACTACACTCCCTCCCTGCCAAGGCAATAACTCATCTAGTCCAAGCAGAAAGGCTTTGTGCTTTTACTGGTACATTTAGGTAGATTTACATCAACTAACTGAAAGTGCCTGAACATTAGATGGGTACAGTCAGATCTTGTGACTCAGAGTTTGGAGATGTGTATCTCAGGATGAAGATTCCATTGACTCCTCTTCATGGACTGTAATTACTGACCTATCCACTTGTCATTACCCTCTATCATCCCAAAGGAAGCAGTCCTTAATCTCTACTACTGAAGGATACCTTGATGGAAAATGGTGCATTACTCCTAGTTTGAGTCATTAAAACAACCTAGAGCACTGACTTGAGACAGCCTCTGGGGAACATGCATAATCTACTGAATCTCTAAGAGTTCAAGTAACAACCCTCACTCCCTTGTGAATTTTTTTTCCACATAATTATAGGGTTTCACTTTACTAAGCATGTGATAAATTGAACACAGAAAAAAACACTTGGATTTGAGTAGAAGAGTTAATAGGTGAGCAGTGAAGAAGAGCATCCCATGGGCAAGGGAATATTAATTACTGCTTAGGGACTTGAACTTTCAAACTGTAAAATATCTCTCAATAGATCCAATTAATGTTTTTGGTAGAAAATGGGCACCCTTACTTTCCCCTGGAAGAGGCATCCAACAAACTCACAAGAACAACAAATAACACAGTCTAAAGCAGTGGAGCTGTGGCTACATACAAAGAAAGAGCCACAAGGGAATTTGCTTGTTTGTTTGACTGAATCTTACTGTATTAAAAACAACTGAGCATCCTATTCTAGCCAGCATGCAGATAGATTATGGAAAGAGAGAAGTCACACAGACAAATACTGCCAGCTACTGCAGCCTTACCAGCTTGTAATTTTACTGCACTACATTTTTCTTAAAAGTGCAACTTCTCAAAATGAATGATGAATCCATGTCAGATGTCTTTAAAAAAAAACAGAAAGAGTTACTTGTGGTGGGGATGAGAAAAAGTATTTACTGCACCCTGGAAATACATGAAATAGTAAGTTGAACGCATATTGGAAAAAATCGACTCATTTCCCAAACTGCTGGTGCCTGAGAGTGTTAGAAGCATTTGGAGTGTTACAGCATTGTTAGGACATTGGGATGTCTTCAGATGATAATACAAAGGAAGAAGGAGGCCTCAGTGAAATGCTTTATTTGGAGGCTGTGGAAGGAATGAGCTGTCCCTGCAGTAACCCTGAAGGTTTATATTTATGGGTCTCAACAGTCCCTATAGCATCCTATAGCAGCATGACCAAGCCTGCAATATAGATCTTCTCCCCTATGTGTCAGGCATGCTCTTTGTATCATCATGCCCGCAAATGCTGGGAAGACAAGTACTGCAGTTCTGCACTCAGGAAGAGAAAGAGGTGTGAAGAGGTATTACTGTAATGTTGGTGGTGTAAGGAGATATTGTTGATTGCGTTCATAAATAAGTACAACAAAAGTCTCTCTCAAAATCAGTTTACATGGATCAGAAAGTTGGAAAACCTGCCCATGAGGGGTCAAATCCTAAGTAAGGCGAAACAGAGGTTGTGCTGTTTAAGCTACATAGGCTTACAGAGAAGGTATGTAGAGCCTGATTTGTGAGCTCAGCAGCTCAAAAAAGTGGGCTTTCAGATTTTGAGTGATGCATAGCTAGACTTCTCCAGTGTCATAGATACCACCTCCTTGAACTAAAATGTAGTTAAAAAAGTCATGGGTGAACAACTTACTACATTCCCCCAAAAACTATCCTTATACTACAGCATGGATTTTGTTCCATACAATAAAATCTCAATCCATGACTGACCTAGTCTGTGTTCATCTCCAAGGGGAACGATTTTTGAGGCTTTCAGTTCATTTTGCACATTTGCTGCCCAGGTTTGCCAAGGCTTGCCCCTTCCTCGGAAGCGATTCAGGTGACTGACGGGTGGGTCAGGCACATTAGCAATTGCTGGGGGAGGCTATATAAGAGCCTCCAGGAGAGCTGCTTGGCCATTTGCGGCCCAAGCTTACCTCCTCCTCGGAACCGATTCAGGTGAGTGAGGGGTGGGTCAGGCTCATTTGCAAGTGGTAGGCAAGGCTATATAAGAGCCTCCAGGAGAGCTGCTTGGCCATTTACTGCCCGTGCTTCCCCAGGCTTGCCTCCTCCTTGGAACCGATTCAGGTGAGTGAGCGGTAGGTCAGGCTCATTAGCAAGTGCTAGGGGAGGCTATATAAGAGCCTCCAGGGAAGCTGCTTGGCCATTTGCTTCCCAGACTTGCTTCCTCCTTCGAACCCATTCAGGTGAGTGAGGGGTGGATCAGGCTCATTAGCAAGTGCTAGGGGAGGCTATATAAGAGCCTCCAGGAGAGCTTATTGGCCTTTTGCTGCCCAGGCTTGCCTCCTCCCTGGAACCGATTCAGGTGAGTGAGGGGTGGGTCAAGCTCATTAGCAAGTGCGTGGTGGGGGAGGAAGGCTATATAAGAGCCTCCAAGAGCATGAGTGATCTTCCATGCACCCCACAGGAGCTGACAAACAGGGGCGTGGCACAGCAATTTCCAAGGCATTTCAAGCAGGCGGGGCACAACCAGCTCCCACTTCTCGTAGATGAGTGTGTTTTTTAAAGCTAGCAATGGTTTCCAAAAAAACAAAAGCCATTGCTGTTGTTAATACTAGGAGTGTGTCTGCTCAGACACTCCCCTTGAAGAAGGATGCAGCCACCCAGGTCTCTGGGTGTGCTGAGTGTCTGAGCCTAACATTGATACCGGAGGGTGGTGTAGGAGTTAGCTGTATACGATGCGAGCAGGTGAGTGACTTGCTCTGCCTGGTAGGAGAACTTGAGGAAGAGGTAGAGAGGTTAAGGTGCATTACGGAGAGTGAAAAGGAAATTGACTGGTGGAGTCAGACCCTTTTAACCCTAAGGAAGTCCAACAGGAGACGGCAAAGCCCTGTCTATAAGACGGATTACAACCACAGGTATAAAAAAAAAAAGAAGGGTAGTTGTAGTTGGTGATTCCCTTCTGAGGGGAACTGAGGGCCCTATATGTTGCCCAGACCCATCCCAGAGAGAAGTATGCTGCCTTCCTTGGGCCAGGGTGAGGGAAATTAGTAGGAGACTTCCTGAGTTAATTCAGCGCTCAGACTATTATCCACTGTTGGTAGTCCAGGCTGGCAGTGAGGACATTAATCAAAGAAGTGCCAGGATAATTAAAAAAGACTTTAAAGCACTGGGTCGGTCAGTTCAGGGGACAGGAGCACAGGTGATATTTGCCTCAGTTCCTGTACTATCTGGGATGGATGAGGAGTTAAATAAAGAGAGGAGTAAAAAAGCCCAACTCATCAACAGATGGCTAAAGGATTGGTGCCACCGTCAAAATTTTGGTTTCTTTGACCATGGGGCAAACTCCATGGTACCTAGTCTCTTAAAATCAGATGGGATTCATCTTTCTAGGAAGAGGAAGAGGACTATAGCCCATAAGAGGGTTTTAAACTAGGTTTGAAGGGGGAATGGGTTGAATCCAGGCTCTCCAGTGATCAGCCTAAGGATGGAAAGCCTGAGTTAAGAATGAAATCAGCAGCCCACCTGAAGTGCATGTACACTAATGCACGCAGTATGGGCAACAAACAAGAGGAACTGGAAGCCATTGTGCAGCAGGAAGGCTATGACGTAGTCGCCATCACAGAAACGTGGTGGGATGACTCGCATGACTGGAGTGCTGCCATGGGTGTCTTCAAGCTCTTCAGAAGGGACAGGCAAGGTAGGAGAGGTGGAGGGGTGGCTTTATATGTTAGAGAGTCTCTTGACTCTGTTGAACTTTAGGTCAACAACAATAAGGTTGAGTGTTTTGTGGACCAGAATCAGGGGGAAGACCAACAAGGCCGACATCATCATGGGTGTCTGTTACAGACCGCCCTACCAGGATGATGAAGAGGATGAATTATTCTACAAGCAACTGGCGGATGTCTCGAAATCATCAGCCCTTGTCCTTGTGGGTGACTTTAACCTGCCGGATATCTGCTGGGAGTTCAATACTGCAGAGAAGAGGAAGTCTAGGAATTTCCTGGAGTGTATAGAGGACAGTTTCCTTCATCAACTGGTAAATGAACCTACCAGGGGTAAGGCCTTGCTAGACCTACTGTGTACAAACAGAGAGGAGCTGGTGGGAGATGTAGTGGTTGAAGACCGCCTGGGAAATAGTGACCATGAAATAATAGAATTTTCAATACTCAGAGATGCAAGGAGAGCCAACAATAAAACCTCTACGCTGGACATCTGGAGGGCAGATTTTGACCTATTCAGAAGTCTAGTCCAGAGCATACCCTGGGAAACAACCCTTGAAAACAAGGGGGTCCAGGAGGCATGGATGTGCTTCAAGCAGGAAGTTTTGAGTGTACAGGAACAGGCCGTACCGGTGTGCCGAAAGGCAAGCCGGTGGGGAAGACAACCAGCTTGCTTAAACAGGGAGATTGTGAAGGAAATCAGGCATAAAAAGAGAGTTTACCGACTATGGAAGAAAAGGCTGGCTACTTACGAAGAATTTAGGAAGATAACTAGATCATGCAGAAAGAAAATCAGGGATACAAAAGTGCAATTTGAAGTTAAATTGGCCACTTCTGTTAGGGATAACAAAAAGTCCTTCTATAAATACATTAATAACAAAAGGAGGGGCAAAGAAAACCTCCATTCTTTGATGGACTTGGAGGGAAACATAGTTAATAGAGTTGAAGAGAAGGTTGAGGTACTTAACACCTACTTTGCCTCAGTTTTTACCAGTAAGACAGATGGCCCTCAAGGCAACTGGCCTCTGGAGCTGGTAGACAGAGATAGGAAGCCAAATAGCCCTCTTGTATTCCAGGAGGAAATAGTGACTTACTGAGTCATCTGGATCCTCACAAGTCTATGGGACCAGATGGGATCCATCCTAGAGTGATGAGGGAGCTGGCAGAAGAGCTTGCCAAGCCGCTCTCCATCATCTTCCAACAGTCCTGGCTCACTGGGGAGGTCCCATACGATTGGAAGTTGGCAAATATCACCCCAATCCATAAAAAAGGCTGCAAGGATAACCCTGGTAACTACAGGCCTGTCAGCCTGACCTCGGTGCCTGGCAAGGTTATGGAGTAGATCATCCTGAGTGCAATCACACAGAACCTACAGGATGGACAAGGGATCAGACCCAGCCAACACGGGTTTAGGAGAGGCAGATCCTGTTTGACCCACCTGATCTCATTTTACGATCAGGTGACCCACGTGGTGGATGAGGGAAAGGCTGTGGATGTAGTCTATCTGGACTTCAGCAAAGCCTTTGACACTGTCTCCCATAATATACTCCTGGAAAAGCTGGCAGCTCATGGCTTGGACAGGGGCACTCTGTGCTGGGTCAGGAACTGGCTGGAGGGCCGGGCCCAGAGAGTGCTGGTGAACGGGGCTGCATCCAGCTGGCGACCGGTCACCAGTGGTGTTCCCCAGGGGTCAGTGCTGGGCCCAGTCCTTTTTAACATCTTTATTGATGATTTAGATGAGGGGATTGAATCCATAATTAGTAAATTTGCAGATGACACTTAGTTGGGAGGCAGTGTCAACCTACCGGAAGGCAGGAGGACTCTGAAGAGGGACCTGGACAGACTGGAGAGATGGACTGACTCCAATGGAATGAAGTTCAACAAGGCCAAGTGCCGGGTTCTGCACTTTGGCCACAACAACCCCATGCAGCGCTACAGGCTGGGCACAGAGTGGCTGCAGAGCAGCCAGGTGGAAAGGGACCTGGGGGTGCTGATTGACAGGAGGCTGAACATGAGCCAGCAGTGTGCTCAGGTGGCCAAGAAGGCCAATGGCATCCTGGCCTGCATCAAGAACAATGTGGCCAGCAGGAGCAGGGAAGTGATCCTTCCCCTGTACTCTGCATTGGTGAGGCCATACCTTGAGTATTATGTTCAGCTCTGGACCCCTCATTTCAGGAAGGATATTGAGGTGCTGGAGCGGGTCCAGAGAAGAGCAACCAGGTTGGTGAAGGGACTTGAGCACAAGTCCTATGAGGAGAGGCTGAGGGAGCTGGGGTTGTTTAGTCTGGAGAAGAGGAGGCTTAGAGGTGACCTCATCACTCTCTTCAACTACCTGAAGGGAAGTTATAGCCAGGTGGGGGTTGGTCTCTTCTCCCAGGCAACCAACAACAGGACAAGGGGACATGGGCTCAAGCTCTGCCAGGGGAGGTTTAGGTTAGATGTTAGGAAGAAATTCTTTACAGAGAGGGTGATCAGGCATTGGAATGGCCTGCCCAGAGAGGTGGTGGATTCACCATCACTGGAGGTTTTTAAACAGAGATTGGACGTGACCCTTAGTGCCATGATATAGTAATTGGAGTTGGATCAAGGGTTGGACTTGATGATTTTGGAGGTCTTTTCCAACCCAATCTATTCTATGATTCTATCATTTCATATCCCCTTACTTTTTTGCCCTATAGGAAACGACGTAGAGAAGGGAGGCTGTGACCAGTGTTAGACATTGCTAAGGATAAACCAGCTTCCATAGAAGTCAGCAGAAAAGTTGCTTTCCCCTTAAAACCTCTTTCTCACTCTGTATCATTCCTGCAGTCATTGACTGACTTGTGTTGAGGGGATATTATGCCAAATCTCTGACACTAGATCTCTGCTCAAGATGCAGTTTTTGATGGGGGAATGTCAGTGTAATTGGTTGCTGTAGTAATCCTACAGCATTTTTTTTCCTTGAAGCATCCCATCTCATCCATGACACAACTTTCAGAGGAGAAGAATGATGAAACTACTGCAATAGAGATTCCCCAAAGAATTCGGGTTACAGAAACTGAAATGCAAAAGAAAAAAAAATATGTACACACAGGTTTAGAATCATTCGTATGCTCAACAATCACAGTGAAAATTAACTAATATTTTATTTATATTCTACAGACCATGGCAAGCAGGAGGAAAAAACAAGTTATGTCTGAACATTAATATCCATGTTTCCAACTCAAAGTATATTTTTCCTGCTTAGAGTGATATTTGTCATTTACTTAAAATCTGCACCATAGCAAGGCATACATTGATCTTCCATGTTGGAGGAACGTGATGTATGTGTGAGCAATTTATATTGTGTGTTGTACTTTTATAGACTTTTATAAGCTTTTATATAGTTTTATAAATACTATAAGTCATAAGTGCCAAGATGGCTGCTGGTCTCTTTGCTAGAACAAAAGGAAATCAGTGCCAAGAAGAAGGTGGAGTTTGAAAAAGTAAATAATTACCTTGTTACCTGTTAATAACCAATTATAAAGGTATTTGTAATGCATGTTTACATCTGGACAGTGACCTGTAATCAATTATGTGCTTCTTGTCACGAGACCTTGTATACAGATATTATAAAACCCCTGAGCTATCCTAATAAATCGGACATATTTTAGATCTCATAGGTCGTGTATGTATGTCTCAGAACCTCCCCGCCAACAAGTGGCGTCCGAAAACAGGGACACTAAGACCTCTGCCTCCTGATGATTAGCCAGGAAGGTCTTAAAAGTGAAATTCGCTGCCCCTCTGAAGTTTAGCCAGAGACGGTGTTAAAAGCGGCAGTCCAAAATCAGGACTTCGGGTTCGCTGTTCGTCAGGACTTAGAAGCAAGCTGGAACGAAGGAGGGAGAAGCTGGCTGGAATTCCGGTGATGTTACCCCAGCGTCTGGAACTGAAAAAATCTGTGCGGTAAACAGTTTGTGGGAATCTCGCCCTGATCAGGCGAATAGCCAGGAAAGGAGAAGCAAGATGGGGACCACCCTCTCAAAAGAGGAGGAGGCGGTGGAAAAGCTTCTTCAAACTATCCTTTATAAAAAGGACTTTTATTATGAATGTGTCACCCTTAAAGGGTTGTTGGAATGGTCCAGGGCTAAGGACCTTATCCCCGGTGTTTCTGCGGCCTTTGAAGTGTCTATTTGGGACTCTCTAGGACAGAAACTGTGGGAAGAGACCTCAAGAGGGTCTAAAGTTGTTAAAAAGTTTCCTACTCTGTGTCGTCTGCTGGTGGACGCGCTGCGGGAGGCGGGAGCCGAGAGGCGATTGTCTTTATCTGTGTGCGCAGCCTTAGATGGCGAGAGCGGGGTGAAAGTGAAAGTTTCCGAGAGTAAAACTTCTGTGGAGCAACTGGTGTTCGGTGCTGCAGCCGCGCCCGTACCAGCGGCGGTGAGAAAGCGGCTTGGCTTGGCTCCAGCTGTGGCGGGGGAGCAGAAACCGCGGAGAACCAAGGTGGCTCGGAGCCAGGGACTCCAACGGTCACTGCACCTGCGCAGCCCGCAACTCTCCCCCTCCCCGCAGTCCCTGCGTTGCCGATGGCAACAGCATCTGGCAACGCGCCTGCATTTGCAGCCGAGCCTGCGCAGTTAGTCATCGCAGCGGGACCTACTACGCCTGCGCTCTCAGCACCACCTGCGGTAATCATCGCGCATGCGTCAGGCACGGAGCCAGCCGTTACGTCATTGACAGCGGCAACTACGAGTGAAGCGCCTGTGACTAGCTTCGCGCATGCGCTGACAGTCGCATCTTCGCCGAAATGTCATCTCTGTCAAACCCGGAAGAATGTGAATCAACTCATTTTCGGAACACCGGGACAGCCCCCGGGACTGAGGGTGCAGAGCACGGAAACGCAGAGAGCGGCGGGAGCGGCTCTGGCGAGCGGGCAGCCCACATCAGCTGTGCTCGTGGCGGCGGCGGCGGTGCGGAAAAGGGGGGCGAGCTCGCGTCGCCTGCACCATGGCAACGGCGGAGACGCACCGAGAACAAAAGCGACGACAGCGGCGGCGGCGCACAGGGGGGTTATTTCCTCCGCGCCACAGTGGCCGCACACCGGCAGCAAAAGCGGTGTCAACAGTGCAAGCTGCGACCCTACTCCTCTTTGCTGAAAACAACAACAGCAGCAATGACGCAGACTACACAGTATTTTGACTCAAACACCTCAAGCCCTGCAGCCCAGCCCCTCGAGGCGGCTGGAAGGGTGGTTGAACAGGAAAAAGCAGCTTTTGTGGCTGCTCCAGTGGGGTATTAGTGGCCCTTAGCATCAGAAAAAGGGAAAAGTCATATGATAAAAAGAAGTTAGTTTGTTAATTTAAGTATACAATCGTTTTACTCACTGGAATGTGGAAAACAAAATAACATTGAAAAATGAGTTTTTTCTAAATTATTAAAATTGATATTTTAAGTCTTGCAGTTTACAGGTTACTAATCCTGTTGTTTTTTCTTCTTTCTTCAGTGAGATTTTGGATTATTAGTGGGTAATACAAAAGGAATATTGTTTAAAAGGTTTAAGATAATTTTTTCACAGGTTATATGACACAAACTGATTTGCCCTGTAAACAGGTTGGTCTAGAACAGTACAAAAGGTGTTCCTATAATAGCTTTAGTTTGTTTATCAAAACCCAATTAGTCTCTATTAGAGGGAGTGTTTGCTAATATGTATGAAGCATGTGTATAAATTCTAATAGGTAATCACTTAACTGCTGACCATCAGAAACAGAAAGATGGTGAGAACTTTTAAATAGAAAATGCAGATGGCTCATGCTCAAGGTTTTCAAGCTTTACATGAAGGTCAACGTTGCCTTTTGCAGGGACACCTGCTATTTTGTGAGCCTGCTAACCCTTCGAAGATGAAGCTTCTGCTATGGGGAATTGCATATAAATTGTATTATAATCAAAAACAAAAGCTTCACTGTGTGAAAGCATGTATGACTGAAGTGGCCACCTTATGAATGTTTGAAAGACAATTGTGTGCAAGAGAAAAGTATTGTGTGGGTTTATATATCTAATATATATATATGTATTTGTAGGCCTGGTAATGCATTACATAGGTATTAAAAGAGTTTTTAACCAAAGAGTATTTCTACATTGTAAGGACCTTTAGGTAAAGGGTTAAGTACTCTCTTGTTAAGACATTCATCTTTGTCTTGCCAGGGAATTTTTATGGTGCCAAGAGTGATAAATGCTGATGCTACAGGAGTCATCAAAATCATGATATATACTTTAACACCACCAGTTTTCATTGCTGCTAACAGCAAAATAGCACAGCTGGTACCTTTCAAGGTGATGATGCCCAAGGCAGAATCACTGACTCGAGGAGATAAAGGTTTTGGTTCCACAGGTCCTCCTGAGGTGATGTTAACCATAGACATAAAGCAGGGAAAACCTGAGGAGAGTGTAGTTGTGCAGCATCCTAGTAGTCAGTCCAGCACTATGACTATGCTCGTCGATACTGGAGCAGATGTTACCATCATCTCCAGGCACAAATGGCCTAACACCTGGCCTGTGGTAATGGCATCTGCAGGAGTGAAAGGGGTAGGTGGTGTAATGGCCAGTCTTCGCGAGTGAAGATCTGGGGAAGGTCTTTACACCTTCCAGCCTGCGCATTGGATTTTTTTAGGTGAGACACAGTGTGCGCGGAACTGAGCCCACCCTTTAATCCTAAGGTTCATCTGCCGGGGCCAAGCGAGCTTGGACGGTGGCAGCGAGGTCCTTAGGACGTAGGTGGGTTGCCTTTAAGGGCTAACGAGCCCCACCTGCCCGGGAGTGGCCCTGACCGGGAATCAAACCCGGGTCTCGGCGGTGATAGCGCGGCGCCTTTACCACTAGACCACCAGGGGTGGTGTACAGCAGATATGGATCAGTAAGAGATGTGATA
The DNA here is from genome assembly GCF_022539395.1 of Myiozetetes cayanensis. Classification (NCBI taxonomy): domain Eukaryota; kingdom Metazoa; phylum Chordata; class Aves; order Passeriformes; family Tyrannidae; genus Myiozetetes; species Myiozetetes cayanensis. Next base: position 68,606 of record NW_026086782.1, on the reverse strand, counting down.
AGCTTTCGTTTTTCTGACGGTGCATCAGTGAGTACAAGGCCCTATGTGTTATCTTTGCCAGTGGGTTTGTTAGGTCGAGACCTGCTAAGTCAAATGGGAGCACACCTGGTTACAACAACTGGTTCAGGAGCAATTAGATGCAGGTCACATTGTTCCATCTACAAGCCCATGGAATACTCCTATATTTGTCATTCCAAAGAAGTCAAAAAAATGGAGACTATTGCATGATCTACGGGCTATTAATGCAGTCATAGAAAATATGGGAACCTTACAGCCAAGTTTACCCTCTCCTACAATGATTCCACATAATTGGACTATACTGATAATAAATCTAAAAAATTGTTTCTTTACTATCTTCTTGCATCCAGATGATACTGCAAAATTTACCTTTACAGTACCCTCAGTGAACACAGCAAAACTAGCAAAAAGATTTGAATGGGTTAGTCTTGCACAAGGAATGAAGAATTCACCTGTGATGTATCAACTCTATGTTGTTTGGGCCTTACAACCATTTCGAAATCAGCATCCTGAACTATTGGTTTATCACTACATGGATGACATTTTAGTAGCAAGCCAAAATTTGGATATCCCTGTGTTGCTGTTGCAGTTAGAACAGGAATTAGGTCAGTGTGGTCTGAATCGCTCCTGAGAAGATTCAGAGACAAGAGCCTTGGCAGTATCTAAGTTGGACCATAACATCTGGTATTGTGAAACCACAGAAGTTAACCATTAACACTGACATAAAAACCTTGACTGATGTGCAGAAACTACTTGGTGACATACAGTGGGTAAGACCTGTTTGTGGGATAACCAACTATGATCTAGCTCCTCTAATGCCTTTACTAGAGTCTGTTGCTAGTGCAGAACTTCGGAGAGAATTGTCAGACGTGCAAAAAGCAGCTATAGTTAACATCTCAAGTAAAATAGCTGCAGGGTACGCCTGTAGATCAGCCTAGAAGATCAACCAGTCCGGTATCTGATTGTCAACTCTGGAGGGAACAGACAACATCCATTAAGTGTCATCTGTCAAATAACAGTCAGCATAAGAATTTTGGAATGAGTATTCCTACCCTATCAACCCAAAAAGACAATCATGACACGACCTGAATTGTTTGCACAACTTGTCATGCAGAGGAGACGACAAATTTGCAATTTAACTGGTAGGGATCCATCTGTAATATTTGTCCCAGTTGCTCAGAGCTATTTAGAGTGGTTGTTTAAGAAATATGAACCATTCCAGATAGCCATGGCAGATTTTGAGGAACTAATCACAAATCATTATCCATCAGACAAGTTGTTGCCTTTGTTACAACATCAGATTATTGAACAGCTTGTGTTGCGTTCAGATGATCCTGTGGAAGGGATTACTGTTTTTACAGATGCTGGAAGGAAATCTCAACAAGCAGCAGTGACCTGGCAGGAGGAAACAGACTGAAAACATAAATTACTGCCAGGTGTTACAGGTGACACACTGCAAACCCTTAAATTACAGGATGTAGTGTGGACCTGTTCAACCTGCCACAGAAATGGGCTAGGCATTGACTTAAAAGTCAATCCTCATGGTTTACAACCATTGTAACTTTGACAGATGGATGTCACTCATGTTGGTGAATTTGGAAGGTTGAAATATGTGCATGTGGGCATTGATACTTTTTCTCATACTATATGGGCCTCTGCCCAGGTTGGGGAAGGTGCCAGATATATCATTTGTCATATGTATACATGCATGGCAGCCCTAGGAGTCCCCACAGAAATTAAGACACACAATGGGTCAGGTTATACCTCACAGCGTTTTCACAGATTCTCTGTGAATTGAAGTATTTCTCATGCTACTGGAATAACTCATTCTCCTACAGGACAAGCTATTATCGAGCAAACTCATGGAATCCTGAAAACACTTTTGCTAAAACAGAAAGGGGGAGAAGAGCTAGATAGCCCATGTAACAGACTTGCAAAAGTGTTACATGTTTTGAATTTTTTACGGTTGGTGGGTGGAGGATTGAACCCTCTTATTGTGAATCATGGCACTTCTGTGCAGTCAGGTTTGGTACATCAACAGGTATCAGTTACACTACAGTATAAAGACCCACAAATGGGAGTCTGGAAAGAACCTGTAGAGGTGAAACTGATTGGAAAGGGAGTGATTCTGCAGAACAAGATTGATACTGTTATAGATAAGTCATTTAGAATAACACAGTTTTCTCAGTATTATTATAAGGTAGTTTTATAGTGTAGTATCATATAATCATAGAAGTTAAGAATTTAAGAGAGTGTTTTGTGTGAACTTGATATATTATCCATTAAATTTTAGTATGAATTAAGCTTTGGTATTATAAGATAGTAATAAACAGTAAGTGTGTGAAGGTTTTGTTTTTAATGGTAATGGGTATATGTACTTGTGTGTTATAATATGTTAAAGGTATGATAAGAATGTATTGTAGTGTCATATAAATTGCTCAAAAACAAATAAGGGGATTTGTGGGAGGAACATGATGAATGTGTGAGCAATTTATATTGTGTGTTGTACTTTTATAGACTTTTATAAACTTTTATATAGTTTTATAAATACTATAAGTCATAAGTGCCAAGATGGCTGCTGGTCTCTTTACTAGAACAAAAGGAAATCAATGCCAAGAAGAAGGTGGAGTTTGAAAAAGTAAATAATTACCTTGTTACCTGTTAATAACCAATTATAAAGGTATTTGTAATGCATGTTTACATCTGGACAGTGACCTGTAACCAATTATGTGCTTCTTGTCACAAGACCTTGTATACAGATATTATAAAACCCCTGAGCTATCCTAATAAATCGGACATATTTTAGATCTCATAGGTCGTGTATGTGTGTCTCAGAGCCTCCCCGCCAACACTTCCAGTAGTTTTTTTCTTCAGTGTTCCTTCCATAGTGTGGTGGTTCGACCCTGGCTAGATGCTAGGATACCCACCAAGCTGCTCTCTCACCCTCCCTCTGCAAAGTAGCAGAGAGGAAAAAAAAAACAAAACAAAACAGCAAGGAATTTATGAGGATAAATAAGGGTAAAACAGACTCCATATAGGGAATAGAGCTTAAATTTATTACTAACAAGATAAAAACTAAGAGAGTGAGGAATAAAACAGTCTTAAACAAACACCTTCCCCCACCCCCACCCCTGCTTTCTTCCAAGTTCTCCCTTCTCCACCCAACATTGCAGGGGGATGGGGAAGAAAGTTTGCAATCAGTTTGAGTCCACCCCTCGGACAGCAGTTCTTCTCAATCTACTGTCCTGTGGGTTACTCCTCCATCAGGTGCAGGGGGGTCTTTGCACCCTGATGGTCCTCTATGGGCTTCAGGGGGACAACCTGCATCACCATAGTCTTCACCACAGGCTACAAGGGGGTCATGGCTCTGAGTCCTTCCCCTGCTTCTGTGGGGTCCCTTCCTTGGGATGGACTTCTCTCCGTGGGTCACTCCCCCAAAGGGGTGCAATCCTTTGTAGGCTGAGTTGTACTGACATGAGTCTCCCACTGGGACCACAAGTCCTACCCGGGAAAAACTTGTTCCAGTGTGGATTTCCCTCTCCACGGGCCACAGGTGTCCTGCAGGACATTGCTCCATCCTTGGGTCTCTCACAGAGTCATAGTCTCCTTCATGTAACCACCAGTTTCAGCATGGGCTCTTCCATGAGCTGCAAGGGGGAGAAATCTCCATACCCCAATGGTCTTCCACCAGTGGCAGGGGTCTCGGCTCTCAGTCTTTCCTCTGCTGGAGGGAGAGAGGGAGGCCCCCCAGGCCCCTCTTGCCCCCTCCTTCTGCTCTGACCTTGGAGTCTGCTTATTATCCCATGTTCTACGCCACTCTTCTTCAGGCTGGAATTTCTTCTGCGCCCCAGGCTTCTCTTCCTCTGTTCTTAAATACGTTATCACAGAAGTGCATTTTCATTGACTCAGCCTTGGCCAAGAGCAGGAAATTCACCTAGAGTTGGTTATCATTGGCTTTTCATAGGACAGTGAAAGCTTCTAGTAGCTTCTGACAGAAATCACTCTATAACCCCCTCTGGCTACTAAAACTCATTACATTCTCCACCCCTCACTTTTGTGTATCACATATTTAAGAATTTTAAATTCTACATTCAACACACAACTTTCTCTTACATAAACAAAAATTACAACCTACAATAAACAGAATATAATGAAAATTTCCCCCACCAATAATCAAAATAACATCACCATAATACTAAACTCCACTCTTTATATTTTTACCACAACTACAGCAAAAAATTCTCCATGATCATTTCAGTCTCTAACATTGTTCAATACTTTGTTTTGCCCGGTTCTCTCTCCCAGTTATCATCATTAGAATCCTCATGACTTCCCCATACGGGTCACCAAAACGCCTCCCCCCCATCCCTGTTTTCTTACCCATTCCCCTGCACTACTGGGGAGAGGAAAGAGACCTTGGAAGAAAGCAAGGGTTGAGGGGGGGAGGGGGAAGGTGTTTGTTTAAGGCTTTTATTTTTCACTCTCTTAGTTTTTACCTTGTTAGTAATAAATTTAAGTTCTATTCCCTACGTTGAGTCTGTTTTGCCCTTATCTATCCTCATGAATTCCTTGCTATTTTTTTTTCCTCTCCTCTGCTACTTTGCAGAGGGAGGGTGAGAGAGCAGCTTGGTGGGTATCCTGGCATCTAGCCAGGGTCAAACCACCACACATAGTTTATTAATTTCTTTCTTTAACTGTTTCCTAAGTTCTCAAACGAGATGACATAAGTTCAGAAATAGGATGCCTAAACCCTTGCTACTTTTGGAGAGCAAAGTGTCTTAGTACAGAAGTTGGAGAGGGAAGAAGACAAAAAACCACAAGTGAATGTCAAGGAATCCTGTGGTTATGACTTGCCTGCCTACTAAAAATTCTGTTCCTCATTTTCTGGTGTGTTCCTTGAAAGCATGTCTGCCTGCGTTAGTGGGTCTTAACAGTCCAGTTTTAGGTCAGATATATTATAAATGGAAAATCCATATAAGCTCAGCTGGCCCATTCTTCCAGCCATTCCAGAATAGGTCAATGCATTCAACCTTAAATAACTGGGCTTCCTCAACTTCCCTGGTGGACACTGTTTCAAAGTCTGATAGGTTTTCCTTGTACAAACCTCTCCTGATGTTAGATTAATTTAGTTTTGTTTACTGAAGGGGAGGACTTAAAAACTGTCTTCTGATGTGTGAAGGGCAGTGCTGCAGGTGCTTAATTTGAAAAAAGAGATTTTCTCAAACTGTCAAGTATCTGCAGAAAAGGGCTTTTAAAGGACCCTCAACTGGGCAAACAATGCACAAGGCACTTTTGAAAGGTCGTTTTTGTATATTTGTATATACATATGGAAATATATACACATGTATATGTAATATAAAAATCAGGAGTTATTAAAAGCTAGTGTCAGGGCAGAACTTACTCTGAAATGTTTATTTGAAATGTTTCAGAGGGGTCATCTCCCCAATCCTTCTGCCACAGGCTTGTCACTGCTTGCAGGGACAGATGAACAAGTCCCCTAAATAGAACTGGATATGACTTTGCTGAAAGTAAATGTTACATAGCATCTTTCATGCTCTAACATCATACAGTAAGGCTTAGTTGTGGAAAGAGCTCTACACAGCTATGATGATCGCCCTTCCAGGCTGTACATACATGATGACCTAGATTATCTAACTATTGTCTTTGTATGAGAATAATAGCTTCAATTATAATGGCACAAAAATCTCTCTTCAAACTGTGCAGTGCTTACTGCAATAACAGTAGATGTGCTCCTGTGACTGGAGAGATGTTAGAGGAACCTCACATTACCATTGCTGTTTGTCTCCCTCTGCAGGCACTCGATGCTCTTATTCCCTTGTCCTGACCAAGAACTGTTTGCCAAAGGTGATGTGCACACATTGGAGGTGGCCACACTGGCACCATGCTGATGGCACCTATTCAACAGAAACCCTAAGTCATGTGGGGTAAGGATGGTTACCGCACCTTCCCTGTGACAAAGTGAGGAGCTCTTCTCTGGGAAATTAATCAGAGAAAAAAAGCATAAAGACATCCCTTAAGACTTTGGTGAGGTTTTCTTGTCAGTCTTTTTGTCATCCTTTTGTCTTCAAAAGACTGTGTGGTTTTGAGAAAGATCATGTAAATTTGCATGAATTACATGGGACAGGCAGGAGGGAAGCATTGTCCTTGGTCCTCGTGCAACAGGGTAAAAATCCATTAGGGATTCACTGAAGATGAAGTGAGAGAAAGCATTCAATGCCCTGCAAAGGGAAGCCAAAGAGATGGTGTGTCCCTCCAAATGAGCAGGTTTGGAGTTCCTGGAGCTGTGGAGCACTGCAGTTTCCTTCTGCTTTCTAGTAAACACAGATATTGCTCCATTGAACTGACAATAACATGACACAACCTGTGGCTGTGATATCACTGAGATTTAAATTCATCAAAAATGGACTACCATGACTACTGTGAACAGACAGTGAACAAATAGATGTGGATGTGAGAGCAAACAGGTGGATAAATGGGCAGGGAGACAGAGCAACAAATAATATCCTCTAATCCAAAACTAGTAATGAAAAGTCACAAGGGTGGCTTTGCCCTCTCTTTGAACTCTTCTCTCCTCCCGAAGTTAATCCTGAGGAAGTAATCAGGTTTCTCATTTCCCACCACTGATTCAGGGTAAATCTGCAATGATGAGTGCTTAGACAGTTGGCAATGTTATTCTCTGGAAACTATAAAATGCTGAAATCTTCTTTTTTTTCAACCATATGAGTTCTGCTGATCAGAGACCTACAAAGAAGCAGACCAGCACCAGAAGAAAGCCTGAGGCTGCTGCAGATGGTCAGATACCTCAGGATCACCTGTAGACTCAAAACCAGTCCAACAAACAGGCTGTGTCACTACAAATGGTTCACAGCATCTCCATATCCCAAACCACACTGGTCTTATTATTAACTCCTGCTCATCAAAAATGCCTTCAGCACCCTGGGAGAAGCTTAAACCCAACCATATACAGCTCTCTGCACTATCTCTCCACAAACAAGTGTTAATATTATGCTGAGTCCATGTGTTCAGCAGACTTTCCATTCCTATGGATGAACCAAACCTAAAGCTGTTAATTTTACAGATGCTACTAAACCAGGATCTGAGTTATGAGAATCTGTAAATGTTAACACAGTTGCATGCTTTTGCCCAGTCTTTCCAAATATCCCCTTTATTTTTAATGGAGTTGTAGGGAGTTCAGAGTTCAAACTCAAGTCAGGAATCTCAGAAGGATTCCAGACTATTATGTGTATTAAGGACTTTAATGATACAATATGGACTCTTTTTTTTTTTCTTTTCTTTCACATAATTTCTTTCAAACCTATATCCTCTAGTTTGGGTGGCATACAGACTTTCCCAAACACTTTTACTCTCACTTGAGATTTTACTTACATGTATTTAGAATATAGCTTTTGAGACAAAAAATGTAATCAAAACCAATCATAATCCAGAGTAGCAAAAATCAAGTGTCTTTAGCTTAAATATTTGCTTCCCCAGAAAAGAATGGCGTAGTGGGTTTGTTTGGGTAAACAGCATTTCCTCTTCCTGGTCAGGAAGCTGGGCCAGGTCACCTGATTCATATTGACCAAAGAGATATTCCATACCATGTTACATCAGCTCAGATATAAAAGAGAGAGAAGAGGAGGAAGTTTCTTCTTCTTCCTGGATAACTAACCGAGCTGATAGATGTATCTTGGAGGAGGGGGCACTTCGTTTCGTGGGGGGAAGTAAAATTTTCTGTTGGTTGTCTTTATTGTATTTATAGTGCTTTTAGTTTTTTTCTTTCCTTCTCTGTGTAAATATAAACTACCTTTTTCTTAGTGATTTTTGGTTTTACGAGTGGGTTTTTTCTTTTCTTTTCTTTTTCTCCTCTTCCCTTTCCCTCTGAAAGGGGGGGGAGGGTGGGGTCTGGGTGGACACTTGGCATCCAGCCAAGGTCAAACCACTACAAATGGAAAAACAGCTCTTGCACTTTTAAGTCACTGATGGAGAATTACAACCCACTACAGCACAGGGAGTCATAACATATCTATTATCTGCAGTCCAGCATAGTATGGCTAATTATTTGGAACATAAGCAGAGACAGATTTTGACTGCATAGCTGTGAGTTCAAAGCACAGTGCCATGTTTAAAAGAGCTCTGAAGCAATAAGGATTGAAGCAACACAAACATTCTACTACCCTGGAGAAGAGGGGTGAAGAAAATAACCTGAGATTACAACCTTGCAGTTGACTTGTCTGAATTTTTAACTTATCAGGAAACCTCCTGATTTCAGTAAAGTTCTGATGATTAAAAGATCAACAGATACATCAAAAGTGCAAGGCACCAGTTCCTTAAACAGAAGTTGGGTTTATCCAAACCCTGGTTTCAAAGGTAAACTACTCTTTCTCTGCTTAACAGCAAACAGAGACTTCTTTCTATTGAGACACTAATGCAACTTTACGATAGCACTGAAGACATACAATTGTCTTCTTATCTTATAGAAAAAAGGGTGCCTGCTGAAATAACTATACTGGGTAGTGTAATGGTTTTAAAAACTCAGTGGGGAAAAGTTAAGACTACTCAAGTCACCCCCTTATGATAGTAGAGGGGAAAACAAAGAAAACAAGACTGCAAGAGGTTAAAAACAGTAAAGTCACAATTTTACTGAGGTAAAATTTGGAAATAACACAACAATACAGAAAAAGGGTTTACACACAAAACCAACAAAGGCAAAACGTTACCTGGCCCCCCACCTCTAGGGCAAAACCAAAAATGGCTCCTGTTCCTGAGCTGCCTACCACATGCCCCAGGAGAACAAAGTACTGTGGCAAATATGTTCCAAAGTGTAACACCCTCCCTGGCCAGACAAAAAACAACAGGGAAAAGGGGCAAAGTAAAAACTTGGAAGACTATTTTGTCTGAAGGGATGAATTCTGCCAAGATGCTGGCGTGGGTCCTGGCATAGCGATGGCTAGCAAAAACAGCAAACCCCAGCAATTACAGAAAAGCGGCAAGCAAAAAAAAATCTGAAAGCCATGGTGGCAAGCAAAAAAACTCCAAACAACAACGATGGCTTTGGCAGCTACCACAGCAGTTACAGTGCCTTCAATTGTGGTGGCTTCGACAGTGGTGGTGTGGTTGTGATGACTCCAGCAGTGGTGGTGCAATGGGCTCACTCTCCCAGTGCTGAGCAGCCATGTGGTCCTGACCCCTGGTTCCACACACACTCTCCTCCCTGCACAGCAGCAAAAAATGGTGAAATTCCATTGCTGGCCATGGGTCTTAAAGATACAGTCCACCAAACATGACTTAGAGGGTGTAAAATACACAATTTGGTCACTCCCACATACTGCTAAAATATGCTTCCTATCCCTGTAACTAGGACATTATACATATATGTTGGGGCCTTAGCAGTTTTACACGAATATGCTGAGTTCTGAAGAGGTCAAGAGTTGACGGGAAAATAAACAAGAAGCAGTTCACAGCCACAAGAATGCAGGAGTCAGCGAAAAGCAGAATGTGAAAACAGCGATATCAGGAACGTTATGCAAATGTGGACTCTAAAACCGCCAATCGGTGGATTGCCTGAGGCGCGTGGACAATGTATGCTGACCAATCGTAATTGCATGCTGTGCTCGTGATCGCATGCACGGAACTCAAAAGAATATATATTGTGTAGCCTTTTAATAATAAAGTGGATTCGAACTTGCATCTTATAGATGTGTCGTTCTTTCCCGCTCGCTTGAATGCCTGCAGCATCTGGTGACCCCGACGTATGTCCTTTGGGAAGATCGAACATCGGACTGCGGAGCCTGCGAGGATCCTGCTGCCGGCGGAACTGTAGCTGGGCGCCCGAAGGAAGGCAGATTGTGCACGGCTGACTGGTGAGTCAGGAAAATAAGCAGGATGGGATTAACTGCTTCAGCAGTGGAAAAGGCGGTTGTCGATAGCCTAATGAAATTGGTTGATAAGACTGATACTCAGTTGCCGCGTTCGGCGCTGATAGATTTACTATGTTGGTGTCGCCGCCGTGGTTTTCTCTCTTCCACACAAGATGTATATAATAATGAGACATGGAAAAAGGTGGGGGAGGACTTATGGGAATCGGTACAACTTGGAACAAAAGGAGCAAAGACATTAGCAAAAACTTACCATACCTTGCGGCTAATGATTGAACAGCTACACGGTGAGGCACAAGTCGCCGCGGCTGTTAAAGCCACGGTGCGGTCTCCCGATAGCTCTCAAAAAAAGGAGGAATGCACAGATGAAATGGATGATGTCTGGCCCCCTCTTGCAGACCCCCCTAATTATCCTCCGTTAACATGCCCTGTTATGACTAAGGCAGAACAAATAGCGTGGGGTTTAGATGACGAATTACCACCATGGAACCCCAGTAACGAAAAGCATTTGCCTGAAGTACAAAACGAAAGTAAAATACCCCAGGCGGGAGCGACCGTACCGACTGCACCAATGATAGAAGAAATGGAGACAGACAGCGACCCCCTGAGCAGTCTTCCGCCTCTACCCCCGGAGGACGGCGTCCTTTACAGCAGTGATGAGGAATGTCTACCAACGGTGTATTCGGAATTACGACGAGAACTCCGAGGCCAGAGAGAAACGATGACGGACCTACTGCATCACATGGAGTGGCTCGACCGGGGGGCAAAGAAATGGGATATTAAAAAAGCCTATAAGGACGCTCATGAATCTATAGTGAATGGGTTAAATGCTATTGAGCACAAATTTGCGGAAATTGAAGGGGAAAGGCAAACTATGCAATCTGTACCTAGAGATCCTAATTTTGATCCTCAAAAGCGTTATCGAGGGCTTGTAGAAAATTGCATTATAGAGGGAGAATTTTCCTTTACCCCGCTTGCAGCTCCTGTAGTGGTGCGACAGGGTCAACCAACCTGGGAACCCCTAGATTGGAAATTAGTGCAGGGGATTCAAAAGGTAATAATGCAATATGGTCATAATAACAAGTTAGTAAGAAATCAAGTTACTTCCCTGATAAAGTCTAATGAAATGGTACCAGAGGATATGAGGGCGGTTATGGAGCTAATTTTATCACCTACCACTTATATGCTTTGGTTAGCAAAGTGGCAGGAGCAACTGGAAATGAAATTACTGGAAAATATTCATTTGCCGCAAGGCAACCCCTTAAGGGTAGCACCCTTGGACGCACTTATGGGAACAGGCGCTTATCGGGATGGGGCTACTCAGGCAGCACTACATACTAGAATTTTGCAGCAATCAAAAAATGTTGGCTTGGTGACTTTCCTAGCACTGCCTCAAATTCACACACCTACACTGCCTTATACAAAAATTATGCAAAAACCAAATGAGACATTTTTTAGTTTTGTTGACAGGCTATGAGAGGCAATAGAAAACACATCTAATGTCACTCCCGATCTCAAGGCCGTTTTAACAAAAGAAATTGCTGTTCAAAATGCTAACTCAGCCTGCAAACAGCTTATAGCTGCCTTACCCCCTGGTGCAACTATCACTCAAATGATAGAAAGTTGTGCAAGGGCCCCACTGGTAGAAGAAGAAACTAAAGCACAAATTCACGCTAATGCTTTAGCCGCTGCCCTAAAAACGAGCTCTCTGCAAGGGCGGGGGAATCGAGGCCCTAAACCAAAGTGCTATCAGTGTGGAAAAGAGGGTAATTTTAAGCGCAACTGTAAACAAGCGGGTAGGGGAAAAATATTATTGAACTGTAATTGCACTCGTTGTGGAAAATTTGGGCATAAAGCGGCAGATTGTCGCTCAAAATTTTGCAAGGATGGAACTCCCCTTACCATGTCGGGAAACGGGAACAGCCGCACTCTGAGGGACGCGGCCAAAAAATATCCCCAGAACACCCCGAAAGCACTGGCTGCTTCGACAAACTGCAATCCACCACTTGCGGAAGCGCAGGAGTCGATCTGACCGTGGCAGAATCAGTAAATATCAATGATAATAATGTTCATGTCCTCCCTTCTACCGTCAGTGGACCTCTAGGACATGGATTATCTGCATTACTCATTGGGCGTTCTTCTGCTTCAAAAAGGGGAATATTTGTCCTACCTGGTTGTATTGATGCTGATTATACTGGACCCATTGGGATTATGGTACAAATTTTTGCACCACCAATTCATATTCCAGCAGGGAGTGTGATTGCACAGTTTATACCTTTTAAGGCTTGTGTCCCAAAGAAAGGAGATAAAAAAAGAGGAACAGGTGGTTTTGGTTCCACAGGTATACCTAATGTTGCATTTTGTCAAGTTTTGGGAGCAGACAGACCTAAATGTAAAGTAAAAATTTCCGGACCTAATGATATAATTCTCTCCAATATTTATACGATGTTGGACACAGGTGTTGATGTAACCATTCTTCCTATTTCAGTGTGACCTTCTGCTTGGGAATTAGATCATACGGGTTCAACCATTTCAGGCATTGGGGGAAGTCGTCTGACTCAGGTCAGTAAAAATTTTCTTCTTTTTTCGGATCAAGAAGGACATCAAGCATGGGTAAAACCATACGTACTACACACTTCACTCTCCCTTTTAGGCAGAGATGTATTAGCTCAATGGGGTGTTAAATTGTCCACAGATTTTTGATTGGGGCCATTGATGGCAGCTCCCACCCTACACTCAAATTAAAATGGAAAACTGAAGAACCTGTTTGGGTTGATCAATGGCCTCTACCTTTAGAGAAGCTGCAACATGTACAGGATTTAGTACAGGAACAATTAGAACTTGGCCACATAAAACCTTCTGTTAACCCATGGAATACACCTATTTTCACAATCCAAAAGAAGTCAGGAAAATGGAGGCTGCTACATGATCTAAGGGCAGTCAATGATAGGATGATAGACATGGGTGCTCTTCAGCCTGGATTACCTTCTCCAGCTATGTTGCCACAAAATTGGGACTTGCTAATCATTGATTTAAAAGATTGTTTCTTTACCATTCCATTACATGAAGATGACAGTGACAAATTTGCCTTTACGGTGCCTTCAGTTAATCGGGCAGCTCCCGCAAAGCGGTTTCAGTGGGTTGTACTACCACAGGGAATGAAAAATTCTCCCACAATTTGCCAATGGTTTGTAGATTTAGCCCTTCAACCTTGGAGAAAAAATAATCCTGATCTTATCACGTATCATTACATGGATGATTTATTAATTGCTAGTCCACAACCTTTAGCTCCACAAAAGGAAAAGGAATTAATTCAAAATCTGCAAGCTTTTGGCTTAGTAATTGCTCCAGAAAAGGTTCAAAAACACGCACCTTGGAACTACCTTGGTATGCGTATCACAGAAATGAGACTGAACCCACAAAAAACTGCCATTGTCCCAAACATCCATAATGTTAATGATGTGCAAAAACTACTAGGGGACATTCAATGGCTCAGAACCTTTTGTGGAATTACCAATTTGGATTTAGGCCCATTGCTTGCTTTATTAAAAGGAAGCTCATCTCCTGCTGATCCTAGGTCCATTACACCTGAAGCAATGGTAGCCCTAGAAGTCATATCACAAAAAATTCAGAATTCTGCCATTGATAGAAGAATATTACAATGCCCATTTACCATAATTGTATACAACCGTGACACTGAAGTGGTAGCCTTGATCACACAATTGCCAGACCAGAGGTCTATGATACTCCTAGAGTGGGTTTTTCACAGCAATACTCTCAAAGCTACTGTCACCACAAGGCCTGATGCTATAGGCCAATTACTCCTAAAAGCAAGAGGACGATTGCGCACCCTCGCTGGGTGTGACCCAGACAAAATTATTCTGCCTGTGAAAAATTTGAATTTAATGGATTGGTGGATCCAATCTTCTGAAAATTTTGCAGTAGCCACTCATGGCATTCAACTTGATAACCATTACCCCAATCATCCAGTATTTAAAACTACTTTGATACTCGAAGAAGTATCCCTACAACAACAAAAACCTATTCCAGATGCAATAACGGTCTTTACTGATGCCAGCAGTAAAATACAAAAATGTGAATATGCATATAAAGATACCCAAGGAGATTGGGTTTCGCAAGTAGAAACAGCAGAAGGGTCCGTACAGGTATTAGAGTTAAAGGCTGTCTTAATGGTTTTTAAGGCTTTTCAGACTTTACCAATTAACATTGTCTGTGATTCTAAGTATGTTGTAGGAATAGTCACGCGCCTTTCACGTTCCTTGCTAGGATCTTTCACAAATAAACTACTCATGACTCTAGTCATTCAATTATGGAATGAAGTTAGTTTTAGACGTTTCCCTTGGTGGGTAACACACATCAGAAGTAATCTTGATTTCCCAGGATTTTTATCTGAAGGTAACACCTATATTGACAGCCAAGTAGCTTCCCCTGTAATTCAGTTGCCTCCCATACAACAAGCAACTATGTCACACGCATTTTTTCATCAATCTGCAAGAGCATTACAGAAGACATTTGAGTTGTCCCGTAGTGAGGCAAGATCCATAATAGTTACCTGCCCTGATTGTGCTAAACTCACACCATTACAACAGGAAGGGACAAACCCACGAGGGCTACAACCTCGACAAATCTGGCAAACCGATGTTACGGAATTCACTCCTTTTGGGATTTTAAAATACGTCCATGTAACTGTTGACACCTGCTCAAAAGCCATTTGGGCCACAACCCATAAATCTACTAATGCTGTAGCTAACATTCAACATTGGACATCTGCTATAGCAGTTTTCGGGTGCCCTCACACCATAAAGACAGACAATGCACCTGCCTACTTGAGTGCAAGAGTAAAAGCTTTTCTCACCCAATGGAATATTAAAGATATCACAGGAGTGCCTTATAACTCCGGAGGTCAGGTTATCATAGAACGCACTCATCAATCCTTAAAACACTATTTACGCATTTTTAAAACAGGGGGGGAAGAGTCCTCATGCCATTGTTGCAAAAGCTTGTTATGTGCTGAACTGGTTGAACCCTAGAACAGATAAAAATGAGACACCAATATTTAATCATTTTATTACCAATACTAATGATTTTACCTCTCAAAAAATTGCTGTACAAGTTTTTGACCCTTCACAGAATATGTGGTCAGGTCCATATGATTTATTAACATGGGGAAGGGGTTACGCATGTGTTTCTACAGGGAACACGACCAAGTGGATTCCAGCAAAGTGGATATGCCCTTGGATACAGTCTCAGGACTCAAAAGAAGAACAAAAAGACAGCGACCCTGGCGACGAATCCTGATTACGAAAGACTTCAACAAAACATACATTGAATACATCTTGCTACTGATAAGTATTTGAAACCATTGTTGGAGAACACTGAATATCAATATCTGTTGGGTTGGAAAAATTTAGATGACTTTTGGTTCATCAAACAGACGCTAGGGATAATCGTTCCAAATTCTCTGTGGAAACAGCCTTGTATTTCATGTAAACAGAAACATAATACTGATAAAACATGGATACTCATACGGTGTGGAGGCTGTAAAGAGGAGATTTGGATCTGTCAGAGACAATTAGATGGGTGGTGTGAACACTGTGACAACAGGTGGCGAGGAAATAACATAATACGGTTTTTAGAGGAATTTACAGGTCTCTCTATCCAAGAAATCGGTGAGGTTCCAATTTTTGAAAGCCGAGAACAAAGGTGGATAGCAGAACAAAGGTGGGATACACAACATGAATATAACCGAATCATGGCTCAAAATGATACCAGGATCCTTGATTGGTTCTGTGATAAAAACTTGTGCATCCCTAGAGGGTGGATGGTCTCTCCCCAAAACATGGATCGAGTTTATTTTGCGTTTCATAAATTACGGATTAGCAAGCACAAGGAAAAACGGCAACGTAAACAACAAAACTAAGGTTATTTGGTATTATTACCTGATCTTATCCAGTATCATCCCTGTCACAGCCATTCACAACATTGACCCAAGACAAAATATGTGGGTTACTTGGGTCAATGTATCTGGGGTTACAGATTTTTGTCTATCCCTACAAAAAACCAGTGATCCTTTTCGAACTTGTCTGATTGGTTATCCATACATACATTGACAAGATTTTAGCCATTTGGGAGTAAACTACACTGCTATTAATAACTCTTATTGGCAGTGGAGAAACAACAACTTACAGGGCGAATGTACAAAGTCGTGGAATTTGCCTATTGTAAAAGAAGCACATTTTTTACAACAGTTGATATATCAGCTCAACGAATCATCACCCTTACCCTTACAAGAATTAGATTTGTGGGGATCATTTTCTCCTGTCATAAGTGTGAGCGATGTTTCTAACCAAACAAATTGTACCAATATACACCTGAAGATTTTGCCGATCAATGGATCTGGAGTCGTCCATTTCGGAGACTCGTGGAAACGTCTCATGCATGCTAACTACATAACGCAATATTATATAGGCTACCAAAATGTGACCGGACAATCTAACCATTGGAATACCTCCAAAAATGCCGGGGAGTTAGACGTAGAAAATGTGACTGCTAAAATACTACTTGATGGTTATTTTCTAATATGTGGTGATAGAGCTTGACCTGGTATTCCTTTTCGTCCCGTAGGAGGACCATGCTACATTGGAAAATTAACCATGTTTGCACCTGCCATGCGTGACCTAGTGAGACAGACAAATCACACTCGAACCAAGAGAGAACTCAAAGACTTGGCACCTAATTGTGATGGCAATGTAAATCTTGGAACAATAGGTGGAACCGTTGCTTTAGCACTTTTCCTACCAGGAAGCATGGCGGCAGCAAACTGGAAGAAAATTAAAACTTTGGCATGCTGGGCTGTAAAACAATTTAACTCTACTTCTGAAATCTTAACAGGTTTAGCTAGTGATGTAAATAGCTTGAGACATGCAGCTTTGCAAAATAGAGCAGCAATTAATTTTTTGCTTTTAGCCCATGGGCATGGGTGTCAGGATTTTGAAGGAATGTGTTGTATGAATTTATCTGATCATTCACAAAGCATACACAAACAGTTACAAGAGCTTAAGGAACGCATGCATCACATAAAAGAAGGATCTACGGGATTGGATGCTTGGCTGGCATCTTGGGGAGTGGGAGGTTGGCTAAAAGATATACTTAAACAAGGGTTGTCTATACTCATTTTCATTCTGGTTTTATTGCTTATTATTCCATGTATTTTTAGGTGTCTCCAAGATTGTATTATTCACAGCTTTGATTCTATGCTTAAGTGAAAGGGGGGAGGTGTTGGGGCCTTAGCAGTTTTACATGAATATGCTGAGTTCTCAAGAGGTCAAGAGTTGATGGGAAAATAAACAAGAAACAGTTCGCAGCCACAAGAATGCAGGAGTCAGAGAAAAGCAGAATGTGAAAACAGCGATATCAGGAACTTTATGCAAATGTGGACTCTAAAACCGCCAATCGGTGGATTGCCTGAGGCGCGTGGACAATGTATGCTGACCAATCGTAATAGCATGCTGTGCTCGTGATCGCATGCACGGAACTCAAAAGAATATATATTGTGTAGCCTTTTAATAATAAAGTGGATTCGAACTTGCATCTTATAGATGTGTCATTCTTTCCCGCTTGCTTGAATGCCTGCAGCACATATAACTACACACAAGCACAGGTATTACTTTGGTAGTCGTTGACCATCACCCAAGATTTGAGTTGAGTTCATTTTGTCCATGACTGGTGTTTAAGGTACATGGTGGTAGTGTCATTCAACAACCAGTATTATATAGGCAATTCAACATTACAGACTGTTCTCACCCAAAATCAAATCCCCTTGAGGTACACATCATGTTTCCCTGTCCCTCTGCATTACCCACCAGGTGCACCCAGGTCCTTGGGAAAAAATAATCCCACAGATGGGTTTGGTTTTGCCTGAGGCAGGACTAATCCAAACTGTCTTTCCTTGAATATGGTGTGCAGTTTTGGTCACTGCAATATAAGAAAGATATTAATCTATTAGAGAACATCTAAAGGAGGGCAACAAAGATGGTGAAGGGCCTTGAGGGGAAGACATATGAGGAGTGACTGAAGTCTCTTGGTCTGTTCAACCTAGAGAAGATGAGACTGAGGGGAGACCTCATCATAGTCTACAACTTCCATGTGAAAGGAAGAGGAGGAGCAGACACTGATCTCTTCTCTGTGGTGACCAGTGACAGGTCCTGAGGCAATGGCCTGAAGTTGTGTCAGGGTAGGTTTAGATTGGATATTAGAAAAAGGTTCTCCACTCAGAGGGTGGTTCGGCACTGGAACAGGCCCTCCAGGGCAGTGGTCACAGTACCAAGTCTGACAGAGTTCCAGAGGTGTTTGGACAATACTCTCATAATGTGACTCTTGGGGATGGTCCTGTGCAGTGCCAGGAGTTGGACATGATGGTCTTTGTGGGTCCCTTCCAACTGGGCATATTTTGTGATTCTGTGATATATCTCACATGTACCATGGGGAATTCACCTATGGTAGAAAAGGGTTCTAATTAGGCTGGGTCAGCTCTATTGGTAGAACCTCTAGTGTTAATTAACCAGGTGGCCTCCGCTAAATGAAGATCCCAATGTTTGAAGGCCCCATTGCCCATTGTTTTCAAAGTGGTTTTTAACAGTCCCTTGTACTGTTCAATTTTACCAGAGGCTGGTGAATGATAAGAAATATAATATTGCCTTGGTTTGAAGGCAATGTTGCCAAGGGAGAGGGACCTTAGATGGAAAAGAGACCTGAACTTTCCTAGACTTATTATAAATTTGAAAAAAAACCCAAATGATACTCATGAGAAAAAGTGTAAAAACAGAACAAGTTTACTGAAAAACCAGAAGGCAAACCAAAAAGTTAATTACAAACACACAGAGAGAATATCATGCAGAAAAGTCTCTTTGTCCACTGATGTGTTGCTGAAATGGTAACTGCAGTTACAGCTGCAGCCAGAAAGTTGTGCTGGCAGACTTTGTCAGAGGCAGCGATGGTAATGACAGCCACCACGCGACAGTGGAGACAAAATGGCATCCGCAACACCAGGCCTTCAGACCAGTTTGTGATGATCTCCAAGATCCTTGGGCAATTTCTGTTTCCTATCCAAACTCAATATGTGATCAGCACAACCCACTTCCTCCACATGGCATCAGTGGCATGATGTTGGGAAGGAACTTTCTCTTTGAACATCCAGCCCAGCACTGGTAGTCAGGGTGCCAGGAGAAGCTGTGCTTTGGTGCCAATCACTTCTGAAGCAGCTCAAATCCCTTCATAAACTGCCAGGATGTCTTTTTCAGTTAGGGTGTGACAGGCCTCGAGTCCTTTGTATCCCTGACTCCAGAACCCCAGGGGTCGTCCTTGAGTCTCCCCCGGTACTTTCTGCCAAAAACCCCGGGAAGGCCCATTCTCCGTGGCTTGTCCTCTCCTGACTGACCCAATGGCTACTGCATGAGCAATCTTTTGTTTAATCTGTTCAAAAGCTTGTTCTTGTTCAGGACCCAACTTGAAATCATTCTTCTGGGTCACATGATAGAGAGGGCTTACAATCTGACTGTACTCTGTAATATGCATCCTCCAAAAACCCGCAGAACCTAGGAAAACTTGTGTTTCCTTCTTGCTCCTTGCTAGAGACTTAAATGCTTTTATGTTGACCATGTCCATTGGAATCTGATGATGTCCATCTTGCAATTTTCTTCCCTAAAACTGAATTTCCAGGGCAGGTCCCTTGACCTTACTTTGTTTTATGGTAAAATCAGCTTTCGGGATGATTTGGACTATGTTTTCTCCTTTCGCAAAATTTCTTCTGCCATGTTCCCCCATACAATGTACTGTAAGTGTTCTGGAGCCTTTTCCAGTGCATTCTGGATCAGTCCATGGAAAATAGTGGGACTGTGTTTCCACCACTGGGGCAGTTCATTCCAAGTGTACTGGACGCCCCTCCAAGTAAAAGCAAACTGTGTCCTGTACTCTGCTGCTAAAGGAATGGACAAAATCTGCATTGGCATTGTTAATGGTGCCACCACTTTGCTACCTTGGACTCCAGTTTGTACTGAAGTTCCAGCATGTCTGGCACAACAGCACTCAGTGGTGGTGTGACTTTGTTCAGTCCATGTGTCATGGTCTGATCCGACCTCTGCCTCTCCTGGCAGTCTCTGCCCACATTCTCCACCAAAAATGTCGTGGGTTTGCTCTGGGACAATTTTCTCTCACCCCCTATCCAATTGCTATAAGTTGAGAGAAGGTTTATGCAGACAAAAGAGATCTGATGTGGGGAGAATATTAGGATTTATTACTAGTACGATAAAAACTAAAGAACTATATATACAACAATTCTAACTAGGCAAAAGTGCTATGTATTTATAAAAGTACCCCTCCCCGCTTGTATCAGTTTAGGAGGAGAAACAGTGTCTGTTCCACTGTTCTATTTCCATAGTTACAAGTCTTCTAAATAATTTTGAAGCACTTTGAAAGTTCCTCTTTGTCCTGGTTTTAGCTAACTCTCATAAGCCAAGTGAAGAATTTTCTCCCTTCCCCCCCGTTATCAAGATAAGCACTTCAGATTACAAAAAACCTAGCCCCCATGGCTGATGGCCGGACATTAGTCTCCTAGGAGTCAAGGCAGATAAAGACTTGCACTTTACTTTTTTCTCTTGTCTCCTGGGCAACGAAGTGGGAGGAGTTCGGGGGGGCTACGGTGTGGTTGGGGCTGGGGTGTGTGTACCGATGTGTGGCTGGGGCTGGGGACGGCAGGACACATCGTTGGAGGAGAAGCTCACTGCTCTCTCTTTTTGCCCTGAGCCATTGCCAGCTGCAGTTTTTGCCTGAGGTGGATTCTAACTAGTTGAAGATTGTGAGTTTTCTTCCATTGGGAGAACTTTCTGGTTTATTGTTGGTTTTTTTAAATTTTATTTCCTTTCCCTTCACCCCCCCCCCTTTCCCAGTGTGGGAAGGGAAGGGGAATTGAGTTTTTTTGTTTGTTTTTTTCTGCAACATACCCTGGGGGGGGGGGGGTGTTGCTTTTTCCCATTTCCCCAACCCACGTGGTGGCAACCAGGGATCTCACAGCGCTGCCTGGTGATGGGCACTGGACATTACAAGTTCTGCTCCTCCACTGATCCAACAGCGCCACCTGGTGACTACTATAGGACACTACAAGTTCTACATCTCCAGTGACTCGATGGCGCCCCCTGCTGACTGTGGTTGGAACTGCAACAAAGGGTACAAAAATTGAACTGTTTCATTTTCCTTTTACCAGTTTTGTTCTTGAAGGGGATTATTGGTAGGTATAGGAGTATTGCTTGGTTGTTTTACTTGTTTTTTTCTGTATTTCTGTTAATACACACATACCTTTTAATAAAGGGCTGTTATTTTCCCTTTTCCATAATTTGTTTTCCTTCAATCAGAGCCTCTTAATTTTGGATTTATAATTGCTTAGAAAGAGAAGTTTGGGTCTTTTCTCCTAACCCATCCTCAGCAAAAGACCCTTGTCTCATTTAAACTGGGACACTCTTCTATTATCTTTAGGACGACAGTTCCGATTCGTCGCAGTTGGAACTGTTTCTCTCTCTTCTATGTCAACCTCAGGGCTGGACCTACCCACCCCTGGGCTAAGACCAGAGACTGGGGGTTACCCAGGTCCTGTGGGGTCCTCCATGGACTTCGGGGGGACACTTACCTTACCATGGTCTTCACCACAGGGTCACAGGGGATAATGGTTTTTGAGTCCACCCCTGTTTCCTGTAGGGTCCCTCCTCACGAGAGGCAGTCCTTGATGGACCTCTGCAGTGTGAGTCTACCTTCTGGGCAACAGTTCTTCCATTTTCTGCTGTTCCTCAGGGTCACAAATTCAGTTGCATCAGCATAGATCCCTCACTGGGATCACAAGATCCTACCCGGGCCGACTTGCTCAAGTGTAGGTCTCTCTCCATGGACCACAGGTTTTCAACAGGACTCTGTTTCATCTTAGACCTCCCACGGAGTCACATCTTCTTCATGCACTCTTCTGCTTCTGCATGGACTCCTTCATGAGCTGCAGAGGGGGGTCTCTGCTCCCCAACAGTCTTCCACAGGTATCAGGGGGTTTTAGTTTTTAGTCTCTTCCCTGCTGAAGGGAGAGAGAGAGGGGGGGGAGAGAAGGAGTTCCCCTCCTCAGGTTTCTCTTCTCTTTCCTCCGGTTGTCAACTTTGACCTTGGAGGCTGCGCTATCTCTCTGCCTGGAATTCCTTCTGCAGTATTTCTCATCCAGGCAGTCTTCCTTTAGAGTTTTTCCTCTACTCTGTTACAGAGTAGAGGAAAAACTCTACACTCCACCATCAGGGAGGTGTCAGTGTCACACCTGCCCTCTGTCCAGGGCCGGGGGAGGAGGGAGGCCTGGCCCACTTGAGGTCTGCCATCTTCCCCTACATGGTTCCTGATTTCTTCTGTGCAACAACCTTCTCTTCCGTTTTCTTAAATATGTAATTGGCAGAGGCATTACTAAAACTTTTGATTGGCTTTGCTCCTGAAATCCACCTTGAAAAACTATTTTCAGCCCCAGGGGGGTTGGTTGGCAAACCCACGACACCGTGATAGTCTACTGTCAGTCTCCACTCTTCATTGGACTTAGGCACTGACCATATAGGACTACTAAAGGGTGAGCGAGTCTTGTTGATCGCTCCCAGGCTCTCCAGTTCTCTATCCCCTGTATCTGTGGGAGTCACTGTACCAACCATGTTAGAGCCATCCAACCAGACAAACCTGCTGATGGTAGAACCAGTTCTCCAGGTCACAGGTTGTCAGGAGTGTCTGATGTCTCTATGCGAGGCTGGGGCTGAAAAACAGTTATTTTGCAGAAGGTGTGCTGTGTTTGAAGACCTGTATCGCCAGATGAAGGAGTTACCAGAAGAAGTGAACAGAATGCGTAATATGAGAGAATGAGCAAGAGAGAGACCGATTATATTCAGAGATGATACATCCTCTAGACTCTCAGGAGTCTTGAACCTCCACTGCAGTGGAGAATGTGGGCTCAGAACCCTGTAGGATAATTACTCCAAGGACTGTTAGTCAAGGGGCTGTTAAAGATGAAGGCTGGAAGCTGGTCACTGCATGTACCAGGAGGAAGGTTCCTCCTCCTTCTCAGATTTTGACAGGTAGGACTGGTGCCTTCTACAACAGGTATGACGCTCTGGAACTAGAAGACCAAGCAACTGATGAGATGGGTGAAAGTCCTTCTAGGGTAATAGGGTCTCCTAAAAACAACACCACCCATACCCTGCATCAAGACCTCCTCTGTCAAGAGGAAAAGAAGGGTAGTTGTAATAGGAGACTCCCTTTTAAGGGGAATGGAGGGTCCAAACTCACAGGGAATTCTACTGTCTCCCAGGGGATTGGGTAAGGGACATTACTGGAAAAACCTCCAGTATAATAGGGCCCTCTGATTACTATCCACTACTG
This sequence comes from Myiozetetes cayanensis, assembly GCF_022539395.1. Taxonomy (NCBI): domain Eukaryota; kingdom Metazoa; phylum Chordata; class Aves; order Passeriformes; family Tyrannidae; genus Myiozetetes; species Myiozetetes cayanensis. Next base: position 45,237 of record NW_026086782.1, on the reverse strand, counting down.
GTTGTTCAAACTGGCAGTGATGAAATAACAAAGAGGGCAATTAAAAGAGACTTCAGGGCCCTGGGACGATTGGTAGAGGGATCAAGAGCACAGGTAGTAATTTCCTTGATCCTTTTGGTAACAAGGAATAATATTAATAGGAATAGATAGATCCATCAGGTCAATGCATGGTTCCAAGGCTGGTATAATCAGAAAAATTTTCTTTTTTTTGACCATGGGATGATCTACTCAACACCTGGTATACCGAGACCTGATAGAATGCACCTATCTCAGAGGGGAAAAGGAGTTCTAGCACAAGAGCTCATTGATAGAGCTTTAAGTTAGTTTGGAAGAAGGAAAGGGACAAAACCAGGCTTGTCAGTGATGAGTGACGGGATGGTGTGCCAAAACTTGAAGAAACAAGCACTCATAAGTCCCCTCAATCTGCTTCATGAGGCGTTGGTTACAATGTACCACACCTGAAATGTTTCTATACAAATGCATGCAATATGAAGAACAAACAAGAGGAGCTCAAAGCTTTGGCCCAGTCCCAGATGATTTATCATTGGCATAAGTGAAACCTGGTGGGATGAGACCTGTGACTGGAGTGCCCCGTTGGATGGTTACAGGCTCTTCATGAGGGACAGGCAGGGCAGAAGAGGCAGAGGGGTAGCACTGTATGCTATAGAAGGGTTAGAATGTATGCAGCTCACAGTTGGCAATGGTAAAATTGAGAACCTCTGGGTAAGAATCAAAGGGCAAACAAATAATGAGGATACCATCGTGGGAGTCTACTATAGACTTGCCAGTTGGGACAATGACGCCAACAAATTATTCTTTCAGGAACTAAGGGACACTTCCAAGTCAACTGCCCTTGTCCTTATTGAACTTGCCAGAAATTAACTGGGAGCATCACACAGCTGGTACAACCCAGGCCAGAAGATTCCTAAAAAACTTGGATGACAACTTTATGGAACAGGTCCTAAGGGAGACGACTCAGGAAGACGTCATCCTCGATCTGCTTTTTGTCAACAGAATGGATCTCGTGAGCAAGGGGGAGATTGGTGACCGTCTTGGCCAGAGCGACCACAAAGCAATTGAGTTTAAAATCTCTGTTGGCAGGAGGAAAAGTGCCAGTAAAACCTCAACTCTGGACATGAGGAGAGCAGACTTCAGGCTACTCAGGGAATTAGTAAGAAAGTGTCTCAGTCTAATGAAACACAAATGTTTTTGCTGAGGATGAGTTATGAGGAAGACCCAAACTCCTCCCTCTAAGCAATTGTAAATCCGAAATTAAGAGGCTCCATTTGAGAAAAATGTGGAAAAAAAGAAAAATAACAGTCCTTTATTAAAGATATATGTGTATTGGCAGAACAACAAAAGAATGCAAATAAAACAACCAAACAATAATCCTATACCCAGAAATAATCCCCTTCAAAACTAACAAACAAACAAAAAAGTAAACAGTTCCATTTTCTCCCTTTGGTGCAATTCTAACCACAGTCAGCAGGGCGCGCTGTTTGATCACTGGTGGTCGCCACATGGGGGGACCTCCCCCAGGTGTGCTGGAGAAGTCGAAAATGGAGGTATTCCCTTCCCCTCACCGTGAAAAAGGAGAAAGGAGGGAAAGAAAAAAGGTCCTTCCCAATGGGAACTCACTCTGTCCTACTGACTGAGTCAGGTGGTGTGGCATTCCCTCTCCTTTGATGTGCACAAGAACCAAAAAAAAAACCATGGGAACAGAAGGAGGGGAAAGAAAATGGCTTCTTTCCCAAATGGTTCTTCTTTGATGAAATATCCAAGCACGCTCCCGGGGTGGGTAGGACTGAGCTAACTGGACAGCCAGGCTGAGAGTAAAACCACCTCGGAGTTCCTGCCACCCAAACTTTGTCCCAGCTCAGGCAGCAACAAACTCTCTGCCGTTTCCCAGGAGAGGAGAAAAAAGTAAAAAAGCACTCCTCACCCCTCCTCACAGGTAAGATCTTGAGGGCCATCAACCTGGATTGTGGTTCTACCAGTCACTTCTTTTGTGTTAGTCAATTGTCCAAGCCACAGCCAACCTGCCCATTCAACATCCCCTTCAGACAGTGGGCAGGGGGAAGGGAAAATTGCTGCTTAGTTTCCAAGAACAAGCAAAACCATGACAGAAAGGTCCCCTGGGAAAATGTTTTTGCAGATGCTGGGGTCCATCAGTGCAGGTCTCTTTTTAAACATCACCTCCTAAGGGCACAGGAACAGGCAATTTCCAAATGTCAGAAGTCAAACAGGTGAGGCAGAAGGCTGGATTGGATGACCAGGGATCTTCTCTTGGATATAAGGCAAAAAAGGAAGGTGTATGCCCAGTGGAAGCAAGGTCAGGCAACATGGGAAGAATTCAGGGATGATGCTTGCTGCTGTAGGGAGGAAATTCAAGCACCAAAGCTCAACTGGAGTTGAAGCTGTCTGAAATGTGGGGGACAATAAAAAGAGTTTTTCCAAATACATTAATGGCAACAGACTGTATAGAAATATCATCGACCCATTCCAGGAAGAGGATGGTCACCTCATAAACAGGGACAGACACAAGGCAGAGGTGTTTAACACTTTATTTGCCTCTGTCTTCAACACAGATATTGGACCAAGAGGGTCTAAGTGCCATGAGCAGGAGTACCATGACTGCAAGAATTATCAACTCCCGGTCGACCTTGAAATTGTGAGGGATCTGCTGCTTCAGCTGGATCCCTACGAATCAGTCTTAAGCTGTGCCAGGGGAGGTTTAGGTTAGGACATTAGGAAGAAGTTCTTTACAGAGTGATTTGACATTGGAATGGGCTGCCCAGGGAGGTGGTAGAGTCACCATCCCTGTAGGTGTTTAAAGAAGAGACTGGATGTGGGACCTAGTCCCATGGTCTAGTAGACAAAATGGTGTTGGGTCAAAGATTGAATTTGATGATCTAAGAGGTCTTTTCCAACCTAGTTGATTCTGTGATTCCTACAGATCTATGAGACCTGATGGGATTCATCCAAGAATCCTCAAAGAGCTCTTTGATATCATCACACAACCTCTCTCAATGATTTTTGAGCAGTCTTGGGGATCCAGAGAGGACCCGACTGGAAGCTGGTGAACGTTGTTCTGATTTTTAAGAAAGGCAAGAAGGAAGACCCCAGAAACTACAGGTCTGTTAGTGTCACTTCAGTCAGTGCCTGGTAAAGTTATGGAGAAGATTATTTTGGGAGGTATTGAAAAACACCTGAAAGACAACACAGTCATTTCTCACAGCCAGCGTGGCTACATGAGAAGAAAGTCCTGGATTTCAGTGAAGCTTTTGATACTGTCTCATAGTATCCTTCCAGACCAAATGTCCAGCACACACCTGGATAAACACATCATGCGGTGGGTGAATGTGATGGTTTTGGTCTAGGTCTTCCTGGTAACCAACTTGTAACCAAGGAAGTGGCCATGTACCCAGTATTCCATACAATTTTTAAGTAAACCAGAGTATAAATAAGTTGGAGATTAGAGACCTCTCCCTCTTCTCTTCCGGCAAGGTTCGGGAACAGTGGGTCCTTGCGTTGGTCTCGCTTATCTAAGACTGAGGTCTACAGCGTCCACTGTCCTGCCACATGGAGGTTTGGAGAGTGCTGACTGTGTCTGCCAATCCTGCTTTTCTAAGGGACGTGGTGAGATCTGTTTTGCTAGTTATTAGTATAGTTCTTGAGTTTGATTGCGTATATCTGTTCAGTGTCCCTTTTTGTCCCTTTTGTCCCTTTTTTCCCCTTTCCCTATCCCTTTGGGGGGTGTTTGGATTCCCTTTTGCTATGTACATAGCATCTTAACTGTATATAACTGTAATATATATAAATATATATATTTTTATATAAGTAGCTTGATTTTGGGTTCTTTAATTTTTTATATTTTTTTTTCTTTGCCCTAAGGGAAAAAGGGGGGGGAAGGGGGGTTGCTACTGTGAGTTCAGGCATTTGGCAGGGAACCAGGTCCGAACTATCACAGTGAGCAATTGGTTCATTGGTCGAGTACAAAGGGTAATAGTGAATGGGGTAACATTAGACTGGTGACCTGTCCCTAGTGGGGTTCTGCAGGGCTCCATGTGCTTTTTAACATCTTCATAAATGACTTGGACACAGGACTGGAAGGGATGCTAAAATGCAAAACCCAGTAGTACACAGTGGGTCTGTTGCATATTTTATACCATGTGCAAATGGCATTTGTGCACTTGCAGGCTCTGAATAATCTACAAATCTCACCACCAATGCAGCTATTGAGCATTAAAAAACACCCCAGAGAAATTGGAAGCTAATAGATAGTTTTTTCCATCTTTTCCAAATAGTCATAGAAAATAGTCAAGTCACTTGACACTTTTAAGCCTTCCACACATATCTGTGTTAGTTTATTGTTGGAAAAGCCTCAAAGTGTTCTTGGCTGAAGACTGAGATGCAAACTATTATGCCACTATATCAGTGTCAGTTCCATTAATTCCCAGGCATTTTGTCATTTTAGTGGACCTTTAGCCAAGTAATAAACTGGAGATGGAAGTATCTTTCCAATTACCTTGTTCTGGAATTGTCTTGCAAACAGTTCTTTCACAGTCACTTTTGTTTCAATTATATTAAAGGTAAGAATTTAAGTTCAAATTCAAAACAAAACAATCAGTTGAATTCTTTTCAGACAAAAATGAATAAAATACTAAGAATTCAACTTTGGGTTCCTTCTTTAAATTACATTATCTGAAATCACTGCTTAAACATATAATCCACCCACCTAAATCCTAGGACTAGGATTTTGACATATAACTTTCTACTAAAATGAAGGGAAATTCATACTTAAGTGCTCTGCTTGGTTTTGAAAATTTTACCTTTTATATTAAAACTTATCACAATATTTACATAACAGCCGGGAACAGCTCTAGTTGTAACTGCAAATTTAGAATAAATGATGCATATATTAAAAATGTGGGGCACAACTTTTAAAACATCTCCTACGATGTCCTCATAAATAGCACTGAATAAAAATTAGGGTAGGTTGCTGAGCTGATATCACCTTCAACTCAACAGAACAGATATCAGTTACCATCATTTCCATTTGCAGTTTATTTACCAGCCGTTATTTTTGGGGGTACTGCCTAAAAATGTTCTTTGAAGAGTGAATACTGCAATAGTGACATTACTTTCCAAAAGGCTGATGTTTTGTCCTTCTGAAAAAATGAAATTAGACCTCAGGTCTTAAAACCAATCCTGTAGTGGAAGGAGAATGGAATATATGATCTAATAATGATCTAATAAATCCCATGCTTTTTTTTTTTACTGATCTAATTGCCAGTCAAATATAATTTTTTCTTTAAAATTGTGGTGGTTTTGACCCTGGTCAAATTTCAAACACCCACTGAAAGCAAATTTTCCCCCCTCTTCCCCCCTCTTCTCTTCTCGGAGGAGAGAAAAAAAACAGTCAGAGAATTCCTGAGTAGAGATAAGAGTTGGGAGAAGTTACTTACTGATCATGGGCGAAACAGACTTAAAGGGAATAGAACTTAAATTTATTGCAAACAAACTTAAACTAAAAGCTGATTTTATTGCTAACAGAACTAGAGAGTAAAAGAATAAAACAGTCTTACAACATCTTCCCCCTATCCCTCGTTCCTCCATGTTCTCCCTCCTCCCCCCAGCAGCGCAGGGATACAGGAAGGGAGGGGAAGTCACAAGCCAGTGTCTGTTTCTGCCACTGTTAAAATCCATCTCTTAGTAACTCTTCCCAATTCACTGTCCTGGGGGGTCACTCTTCTATCGGGTGCAGAGGGGTTTCTCTCTCTGCCCTCTGATGGTCTTCTCTATGGGCTGCAAGAGGAGATCTTGCTTCACCATAGTCCTCACCACAGTTACAGGGGGGTAATGGTTTTGAGTCCTTCCCCTGTTTCTTGTGGGGTCCCTTCCCATGGGAGATAGTCCTTGATGGGCCTCTGTCATGGTTTTACTGGTTCCTAGAAACTAAGTAGGAATTTTTCCCTTCCCCCTGCCCACTGCGTGCAGAGCTATTAAGTGAGCACTTAAGAGACACAAAAGAACTTAGTCTCCTAGGAAATGGGGGAGATGAGGAGTTCCTCTTTATTCTTTTCTCTCATCTCCTAGGAAACGGGGGGAGGAGTTTTTGTGCTGGTTGTGACTGGAACACAGGTTGGAGTAGAAGCTCGGTGGTTCTCCCTACCCTCAGCCACTTGTCAGCTGGTGGACCCTACTTGGATTTTTTTTTTTCATCAGAGAGGAAACTGTGTTTTCTGGAAGTTTTTTTTTTTCCCTTTCCCCGTTCCCGTTGTTTTTTTTCCTGGCGGTAGTCCTTGTGCACATCAGGGGGAGAGAGAGAGGACTGTGCTGCCCAATTCAACCAACCGAACAAAGTGAGTTTGGTTGGGGTTTTTTTTCCATTGGGAGGACTTTCTTTTTGTTGTGGTTCCCCTTCCCCCCTCCCTCTCCCCTTTCCCAGTGTGTGGGAAGGGGAGGGAAACCCATTTTTTTTTGGTTTCTCCAACACACCCCGGAGGGTGTTACCCCTCCATGTGTCAACGACCAGTGATTCCACAGTGCTCCCTGCTGGATGGCATAAAGAACTGCATACTCTGCATCTCCAGTGATCCAACGGTGCCCCCTGTTGACTGTGGTTAGAATTGCACCAAAGGGCACAAACGGAACTGTTTACCTTTTTTTTTCTTTGCTTGTTTATTGGTTTGTTTTGAAGGGGATTATCTGTGGGTATAGGAGTATTGTTTGGTTGTTTTAATTGTTTCTTTTCATTGTTTCTGCCATTACACACATACCTTTTAATAAAGGGTTGTTATTTTTCCTTTTCCATAATTTTTTTCCTTCAATCAGAGCCTCTTAAGTTCGGATTTATAATTGCTTAGAGGGAGGAGTTTGGGTCTTTTCTCATAACATCCTCAGTTAAACACCTGTGTCTCATTTAAACTGGGACAGCCTCTCTAGCGTGAGTCCATCCCTCAGGCAGCAGTTCTTCCATAATCTGCTATCCCTTGGGTCACGAATGAGCTGCATCAGCATTGATCCCCCACAGGGCTACAAGTCCTACCCGGGACAACTTGTTCCAGTGTAGGTTTCTCTCTCCATAGGCCACAGGTCTCCAGTAGGACTCTGCTTTATCTTAGGCCTCCCACAGGGTCACAGCCTCCTCATGCATCTACCTACTCCAGTGTAGGCTCCTCCATGAGCTGCAGGGGGGGTCTCCTCACCCCAATAATCTTCCATTACATAAAAAAATTGCTTGAAATGTGACTCTTCAAGAGGAAAAAAGTTTTATTTTTGCACTTCAGTGATGCAGTCTCTGCTTGAGCACTCTTCTTGTGATAACCACATAAAGTATTCTTGTTCAAAGTTTCTGTTACTGTCAAGGAGATGAATTATAAAGCAACTTTATGCTGTAAAATCTGCAGATTTTATTGACAAAGGTGTCAGGAGCAGAAGAACTGGGAGTCTGTCTGCTTGTCATGGGATAAATAAGAGGATCTTCAGAACTCTTAGCTTTATTCAATTTGTTTAGATACAATTTGACTGTGAGCATTGATTCAATGCAAGACTGGTTATGGATTTTTAGGTAGGTACATAAACAGTGGGGAGTAATAGATGGTTCTAAAGGGAGTACAAGGTTGCAATTCCCTTGAGACTGCATAGATCACGCAAGTCCAACTGTATAAACATGCTGGATCCAGGGCAGATGGGTCTGAAACTCCAACAGAAGTGTTTTCTCCTTCTATTCCAGCAACAAAATATTGCTTGATCTCTCCTCCCATGGTGGAACATCAGGATGGGTCATATTTGTGTGCTAGAGGGTCTCATTTCATAGCCTCTCATTACTTAAAGCTTAGTTTCCCACCCATATCACCACAAACAGTAAAAGTCTAATCTGCTGAGTAATGAAATCAACAAATACAAGCTAATTTGTTGGCTAAGACATTCCAGACCATGAGACTAACACAATATTTTTATCGCGGGTGGGGTTTGTCCCCGCGATAGACCCTCGAGCACATCTTGTATAGGAGACGAGCCCCCAGATAGGTGACTCACAAAATGGCGTTTATTAAAACAAGGTGTCAGTTTATATAGAGGGGTACATAGAAGGGTCTTGAACAAGGGTGGGATTCTTGCCGGGGAACAAATCCTAAGGGTCAGAGATAAGGGAAAATGGAGGGATTGGCTGCAGGGATATGTCCAGTCATATAGGGAGATTTGGGAGTTAGGGAAGGAAGGGAAGGAATGGTGAGGGGCACAGATAGGGGAGTTCTGCAGGGGTCTGTGGAAGCGGCGTCTTATCGCTGGATCTCAGGCGCTTCCTGCAGTTGCAGCTGTCAAAGCACCTCTAGATCGATTTCTTCCTCCGAGGTTTCTTTGTAGCCTTTCTATATCTGTCTCCATTCTCTGTAGGCCTCCATTGCTCCACCCCCGACATATTTTGCTCTGTAACTATGTGTTTTTTACTACAACATGATGTCTTTTCCTCAGTCATATGCCACCTAACCAGTCTGTTGTTCCCTGGACACATAGTCTTTGTCTTCATGCCTGCCTAAAAAGTACTAGTTTGCTGAAGGTGTGCTACAAAACGTGCAGTTAATGTCCAAGTAAAAAAAACATGATCCTAAGCTCTCCTACCACATTATTATGATTAAACTTAGCCCTGAAAATTCTTCTTTCTTTCAGGCAGAAATACCCTGAAGAGTCATTTAATTGGAAGCCCAAACCCAGTGCGGGTAAAATGAGAAGATTCAATTGTAAAAGAACACTCAACTTTTTTTGCCCAGAGAATAATGTTTTAGTAACAGTGGAAGATCCCCCTGCACTTCTCTACCAACTGCAATTATAAAGTATTTCTTCTGGATACCTCTGATGGGGCTGTTGCAAAGATGGATGGTGCTCAGTGCAGAAGATGAAGAAAGAGGCAAGAGAGGATGGGATTTATCTCATATTCCAGTCATATAAAAAGTATACATCTAATTGTGCTGGTTTAAAAGTAAACCAGCAGGAGAAATGAACCCAGCTCAAGAGAGATTAAAAGTCAGAGTTACAATTTACTAAAAAGATTAAAATAAATACAATGATACAGGGAAAACAGGTTTTAACCCACAAAGACAGATATATAACCCAGCACCCTGGGACAAAAACAGAAAGATGTTTGTTAAACCCTGTGCTGAGTACCATGTGGTCCCCCTGGGTGCAAAGTAAAAGGGAAAGGAAACTTGTTGGTCTGGATGATGGTTGCATTTCTGTTGAAGTAATGATCGCAGTCTTGTCGAGAGTGGCAGTGGCAGTCCTGTTGAACTTCTGGTCCTCCTCTGGATCCAATGAGTGGTACCAGAAGTCCCAAAACCAAAAGATTACATAGGTTCAGGTGGGAATGCCCAGTACCTCCCCCAGGGCAAAGAGTTTCACAATGGGTGATTTAAGTCTGTGAGTCATGGGATATTTTTGGAGTCTTTGATGGTCTAGGTCGTTGCTGCTGACTATTCTACCAGTCCAGTATGACCCATTTGCAGAGATGCCCTCTCAGGTTGGGTGTGAAGGTGCTAATGCCTCCCTGGAGGGGAGTTATCACAGATGAGTCATTGGTGTGAAGACAAAGAAACACTTCCCTGACTCACAGGGTTCTTTAGCACCCAGCTTTTAACCTGAGGTGTCAGGTGTGCCCTGGGTAGCTGCTGCAAAAGATCCATTTATTAACAGTCCATCAAAAATGACATAGAGGGTGTAGAATACACAGTTTTGGTTATACCCACATAGTGATAAAATGGTGTTGGCCCCTGTAACTAGGACACTAATCTTAAACAGTCATCCAGTCTGTCTCCATAAGGACAGGCAACTGTCATGTTGATTCAAATCTCCAAGGTGATCTTAACTGCAAACTAACTCATTTCAGGTTGAAAAATCACTACACTGCAATTTTCACTGAGCATTAAGCTGGATGAGATTTCATCTGAAATCTCTGGAATAAAGGATTGCTTCCTTAGGCTTTTGAACCATGTAGGCACCATGTATTATATCAGGGCTCCCCTCGCCTGCCGTGCTTCCTGTTGGGTGGCCTTTTTTAGTGATTGACCTGAAGGACTGCTTTTTCATTACCTTTCTGCATCCAGATGATGCCCCTTGTTTCGTCTTCTCCATTCCTACTTTTAATCACAAGGACCCCATGCAGATATATCACTGGGTTGTATTGCCGCAAAGTATGCGTAACAGTTCAACCATTTGCCAAACAGTGGTAGCTAATGCAATACACCCTTTTCGGAAGCTTTATCCTTCAGCTGTTATATACCACTATATGGATGACATATTAGTGGTTGCCGCCCAAGAGAGTTAGTTATAATCGATAATGACTGCTCTAACCAATGCTGTTCAAGAAACAGGGTTGCAGATTGCTCCAGAAAAGATCCAATGAACTCAGCCCTGGGCTTAACTTGGATGGAAAATCACAAAGCAGTAGATCATGCCACAGCCCCTGACTCTTAAGGTAATGGACACTATGACACTAAATGACTTACAGCGTCTGTTAGGAGCCATTAACTGGCTTCAGCCAATTCCTCACCACAGAGGAACTGCACCCCCTTTTTGAGTTACTTAAAGGTGACTCGGTCTTAACTTCTATTTGATCATTAACAACAGAAGCAAAACAGGCTCTAAAAGTATGCTAGCAGGCTATTGAAAACAGATAGGGTAGACAACGACACCCAGATCTACATATTTGCCTGGTCCTTGTATCCAGCAAGTTTCAACCCTTTGCCATCCTTTTTCAGTGGGATCAGACCTAGTCTGACCTCCCTGAGAATTCTGGAATGGCTGTTTCTGCCCCATTCTCTACCTAAAACTGTCTGGACTATTAATGATGTTTGCCAAGTTTGTTGTTAAAGGACAGGACCTGGAGATTATCTACATCCCAGCAACAAAAGACAACTTGCACTGGTTTCTTGCAGAGGACGCTGGATTTCAGGTTGTGTTGGCAGACTTACCTACATGATATTAAGGTGGGGTAAAGAAGTATTATTATAAATGCCTGACTTAACCAAACTAAAGCTTGACCCATCACATTATATTTCAGTGTAATTTTTGCATGTGGGTTTTACTTATTTACATGTTGCCATCTGTTTTCTTTGGAAAGTTTCAGATACTGAAGAAGAGTCAATCATTAGCGCAAGGTTAACATAAACAGCAAACAAGGATATTCCTAGTTCCTGTCTAGAAGTAGTTTACTGACATGCCCCGTTTCTGTCAATAATTTTTTATGTTTTTGGAAAAATGAACTTAAGAAAGTGTTGGCATGAAAAATACCAAAATTCAAAAACAAACTGTCATGTGCTGCTTTAAAATAATCAGTTGAAATCAACTGCACTATACTGGGGCAAAGGACAGGAAAAGTGGGTCTAGCCTCTACTAAAATGGTTGATAGCATATATAAAATATACTTGTCCTAAGAGGGAAGGAAGTAAAATGTGACTCTTTTCAGCTCTAACATCCAAGTTTTTCCTCCTAGGCAGGGACATGATGTTCCAGAGAGCAAATGACACTTGAGTAACAGGGCTCCAGCCTATTACCTGTATGGCCTTCTTGTACAACATCACGTTGAGCTTTATGGGGTGGAGAAGAACCACCTTGGACCTTTCTTTCACGAGCAGAGATGTTACTGAACTTGTCAGAAGCTGTGCAGAGCAGCAGCAAGATGTACTGTCAATCAGGAATTGGTGTCTCCTAAGCATCCTCCCAATCTCCCCCATCTCCAGCACACTGTCCATCTCCAGGTCAGCCTCCAAGGCAGATACTGGGGTGGGTCGGTGACTCCAAAGTTCTCTCATTTTCTGCTCATCACAGCAATGATCATTTCATCAGAGATGCATCATTAATGACATCTGAGACCAGAGGAATCCGGGGGGGGGAGGAGGGAAATCTCCCCAGAGTCATTCCTGCAAATGATGTACTCCTGTCTACAGTACCTCTTCCCTTTCTGAGGAAAGGCATGGCATGTCTGTTTCTGTCACATGCTGCAAAGCCTCCCTCTAGCAAAACAGCTCTAATCAGTGCTGCTCAGTAAATCACAACATTCACTTATGTTAACTTTATGAGTTACACAACTGACATGTTCATGCAGATGTTGTTTGCAGAATATTGGAGACGATGCCAGCCAGACACTTGGCACCAAGACCCAATCTGGGAGATGAGGAGCTTTCTAGGTTCATTCATTATTTTTTTATTTAATAAGAAAATTGATGTGACACATCAGAGACACTGGTCAGTCAACTAGTATGGAAACTGTTAGTGCATAAAAATTAATAGCCTGGCAGTCAAATGTCTACAACACCCACACACTCTGTAGAAACAATTTAGAAATAAGGTTATTCATCTGAATTTATCCCATGCTCCCTGGATCTCATAACAGTGGTTGAAAGTGGTTGAAACACTTTTCACTGCTTCTTTCTGGATCTGGGTTCTCTGTGGTGAGCAGTGAGTTTTTTTAAGGCAGAGTTGTCCCAAGTTTTAAAATCCATCAGGCAGAGCTCAGAAACTGGGTATTTTCTTGGGTACAAACCCTCTGGACATCAGTTTCTGAATCATGGCTTCAAGGGGAATCTGTGGGGTGACTGGTTTTAGAAAGTCATTTAGATATAGTGGGTCCAGGAAGTTTTTCTTTACAAATACTTTTTTTCATAGTCACTGTCAGTCAGTCTATAGCACCAGTACAGGGAAGGAGTGTCTTTAAAATTTGCTTATTAAGAAAAGTCTCAGTAACAGTGACTCTTGTCTCTTGGGTTCCTACTTGTACCCAAGTCTCAGTTTCAGACCATACAAATGAAAACCCCTCAAGTTCATCTTTTGTTCTCCTATATAACTTTCTTCACTGCCTATATCTCTTTTGCTGTATCTCCATCAGTAAATAAAATGAACCAGCATCCATTGTCTGACCCTGAAAGCAAGCAGATGGCATGGCTTATCTTACTAGGGCTAAATTTCCTACAGGGCAACCTTATTTGTGTTATGATGACTGAAAACAATCCCTGGCTCACAATGCCTACTGAGTCATGCTCAGGTGTTATTTGGAGAGAGCTTATCAGCCACAAGCCAAAACATGCCAGAGAGCAGACTCAGGAAAATCATCTCCTGTCCCCATTCAATCCACCAGCACAAATGCTGCCTTTGGGTCTGCAGCTCAATTCATCACTTCAACACCATTAAGACCAGTGGATATTGTAAAGATTTGCACTCATGTCCACAACAATAACATTTTCTCTCAAGTCTTAGGATGTGATGAATCACCCTCTCAAAGTTGCTTCCTCCCTCCAGTGACTATAGGAGGAGCTCAGATGACTAGATTCTACTGGTTGCCTAGCTTTTGGGTGGGTAAAGTTAGATGAAAATCCCATGCTAAGGGATAAAGGACTTCCCCCATTTTTAAATCTGAATGGTAGTAAAACCAACCTCTATTTTGCAGGGAATGAAAAAGTCCTACTTAAAAGATAAGCAGTTCTTTTCTGTGAAGTTGCCATATGGCAGGGGAGTGATGGGAAGAAGATAATTATTGACAGTGAGATATATCTTATTACAGAGTATATGGACCAAATTTTTCTCTCAATTACACTAGTGAAAATATGGAGTAAACAGCCCTGTCTTGATAGGAAAATCAGATCATTCAGTGGATATACAAAGTCAATTATGAGAGTGAAACAAAAGCAAACTTGAGAAACATTAAGGCATAGTAAAGAAGAGGTGGAAGGATGCCAGAAGAAAGGAAGTCATTGAGCCCAGCATGCTTATTCTTCCTTTGAAAAAGTCATCCAATCTACAGTAACCACAAGTGGTCAGGATCTTGTTTTATAACTGAACTTAGAAAACTGAATTAAAACAGCACCAAAACATCTGTTCTGGATTCCAAACATTCCCTTTGTTAGAGTATCAAAGATGGCATCACATCAACAGAAAGGAAGCTTTGCAGAAAAAAAAGCAGTACAAGGATGCTAGAGGGAAAAGTCAAAGATTAACACAAGACCTGCAATAAATTTATTTCTTGCTGAACATTCAGCTGATGAAAACTTTATATTTGACAGACAAAACCAGAAACTGCTTCATGGAGAGACACCATGGTGCATTCTTATTTCTATACTATTTAGAAATACATTATGGACAACTCAGCAGCAAAAGCTGCAATGATAGCACTGTTTATCTACTAAGTTACAAAGATGTAAAGGAAAACATGTAGCTGAGAATATTTCTGGAAATATAAGTGAAGGCATATTTACTCAATAAGAGTTGAGTATGGTTTATTTGAAAATTAGTCTTGCAACCAACTAGCAAAAGAACTGCTTTCTATTCAGGATCCTTTCCAGCCCATGTAAGATAATCATAAATGTATGTTTTTTTGGGACCTATATGGCAGGATGATGCCATTCATGTAAACTACAAGAGGTAAACAGCAAAAACTCAGCCAGGCAAATAAAAAAAAATATTAAAAACCCAAAAAGAATTACCATCAGTGATTCTGCACACAAAAGAGTTAAACTGTAACTTAATAAACTATGTATATTTTTTTCTTGGAGGCCTATAAAGACTGAGTTCTTGCAAACTAATTCAAACTATAACCAACTCAGTGTCCACAGTTTTTTTGGAACCAACATGAAACGTTTGACCAGAAGGAACAGTGCCAAATATTCAGTCCAAAGCCTATACTTTAATTTGCAAAAGCAAAAAGCTGTGATTTATACATCTAAAAAGGAGAAAAGAAAAGAAAAGAAAAGAAAAGAAAAGAAAAGAAAAGAAAAGAAAAGAAAAGAAAAGAAAAGAAAAGAAAAGAAAAGAAAAGAAAAAAAAGAAAAGAAAAGAAAAAAGAAAATAAAAGAAAAAAGAGTTTAACAGTACCCTCTGTGGAGGTTTATTTTATTGCCAGTAGTTTATGGGTTGGATGATGAAGAACATTCCTGAAGATTAGACATCACCATTTTTTCTTAAACAAACAAAACAGCAGGAAAAATCAAAATTCACCTAAAGCAGAGGCAGTCCTTGCATAAGTTCAGAGCTGTTGTGGCTCCCCCTTGACTCTTTGTTATTTAAAAAAGAAGATTCATCAACCAATAGTGTTAATCAACTTTGACTCACAGGCAGCATTTTTGCTTCCAGTTGAGGACAATTATAGGCACAGTATCAACTGGCCATTTATTAGGTTGTGTAAGCTCTGTGGATACACATTGTTTTTTGTGACATCAAAAAATTCTCATGAAAAATGGGACTGTTACATGTAGACATGTCCTGGTTTCTTCTCCTTTTAAACTCAACAATTTGCTAGCTCAGACGAAACTAGGTAGTGTTTTGGAGAATAAATGCACACTGAAAGCAAGTAGTGTAGTTCCACTGACAAAATCAACTGACAAGTAAAATCAAGTGGAGTAGATGGTGAGCTAATAATTAATTTGTTCAAACCTGGTAGTATCCTTTAGAGTATGGCTAAGGGAATGGGGTCTTGATCTATATAAATATTAAGTGATGAAATTTAAGAAGATGAAGATTGGTCTATACTTATTGTGGCAATATTGCCATCACATGATTTTCCAGGCCTTCTAAACTATCAAAACCATTTTAAGGGATGTCTTTAGTAGGTGAAGTGTAGTTCCTTAACAGTTTGACCACCCAGATAGGACCCTAGGCTATTGTTTTTAGAGCCTCTCTACTCCAAACATCCAACTGCCAGCACTGGATGAATTCACCTAGAATCTTTGGAGCAGGAAGGAACCAAAGGATTAGTGTTAAAATTCCTTGAGCAGATTCTATATAAGGGTGGATATGAGTCTCTCTGTTGGTGTGGCATTTTGTGCAGATTTGGTGAAATTATTGGTAATGAATTGGGAATGGGTGCACAGCCTGCTCAGTGTAAGGTGCACAAAGAGGAGATATTGTGCTTCCATAAGGCATGAGGTGTGTGGACTTGAGTCTCTCCTAGGATGCAGATGGGTTTTGGAGTCCAGCGCAGGGAGAGGTTTGTGTCCCTTGGACCGCACAGGGTATATGGAATTTCTCATATCCCGCAGGGAGTGGTACAGTCCCTTGGTGCACACAGAAGGGAGGTTGAAGTCCTATTTTTTAGCACATAAAAAGGAGTTTCAAGTCCTTCCTAGTGTTCAAAACAAGGGAAAATAAACTGCACGTGGACTAAGCCCCTCTCCAGTTATCAGAAACACTGTCTGTTCCCATGAACTAGTGTTGTCTAATGAGCAGCCTTGGAAACTTAATTTTTTTGCCTGAATAACACCTCCCTTTGTTCCCGGCCTGGCTGCAACAAGGAGTTCCTGTTATAGTCCACCATTAGTATAGTCCACATCATAGTCCTCCATGGGCTGCAGGGGACAACCTGCTTCACCATGGCCTGCACCGTGGGCTGCAAGAGAATCTTTGCTTTGCCTGCTCCAGTGTAGGTCCCCTGTGAGGTCACAAGTCCTGCCATCAAACCTGCTCCAGCACAGGTTTCTCACAGGGTCACATCACATCCTCCTTCAGGCATTCACCTGCTCCAGCATGGAGTCCTCCATGGGCTGCAGGTGGATCTCTGCTCCATTGTGGACTCATTCACATGTCACAGTCCCAAGTGGAATAATATTTCTTTTACTGAACCTTCAAAGAGAGTTACTGGTTTGAATTTTAGTCAGGATGAAAAATTACTATGACTAAAGCCCACTCTCTTGCGACCCTATAAACAGTGGCCCAAAATGAGACTCTTTTGAGCTCTCAGTTCCCAGAAGATAAGGGGTTAATATGTATGTCTCAAACACTGATAGCCGTATGGTTGTGGAGCCAACCAAGGGCTGTTGGCAATAACAGACAGGAATTGTTGATAACAATCAAGGACTATTGGTATTTACATGCCATGAGAGATAACAAGTTTTGACTGGAGAAGGGGGGACAGGTTGAGATAGAGCAGCACTTTTCTGTGAGAAAGAACCACAACACAGTACAGCGCAAGCACAGAAATGATTAGCAGGAAGTGGGCATGGACTATGAGGTGGGATTGGGATTACCAAAAACCCCCAAAGCCCTCCAACCCATTTCCAGAAAGGCCTAAGAGAACAGAATGTGCACGGTAACTAATTAGCATAGAAAACAAGAAACTTATCTTCGGGACAGAGAAACCTGTTCATAAAAAGGTACCTCTCCAAGCCCAGGGGGTGCCTGGATTGACACTGAAACCAAGATCAACATCTCCTCGGATGGATGCTGAAATCAGGATTGGCATGCTCTCAGCTGGGTCAGCACTGAGACAAGGATCAACATCCCATCAGCTGGATTGATGCTGGAGTGATGGCTGGTGATCCCTTTTTCTCTCTCTTTTTCTTTTCCTCTCTTTTTCTCTTTTTCTTTCTTTAATTCACGTCTCCCTTTTTAATTAACCTCTTTAATTTCTCTTTTCCCTTCCACCCTACCCCTTTATCCAAAACCCACTGCTGTGTGCTTATATAGTAGGTCAGGGGCTAACATACCTATGTCCATGCCAAGTGTGTAATTTACTAATAAAACTCTCTGATTGTTTGCAGATGCTCTGACTTGTTGTTCCTTTTGACCAATTAGCATTGTTGAATCTTAAGTGCTTCTTTACCCTTAAGAGTGGGTCATCACAGTCCCAGGTGACCACCATAACAGATGGAACCCAAAGTCATGGACTAGATGAATTCAACAGACATTTTGATGGGTTAAGGTTAGGTTAAGGGAACTAACTAAATCTCTAAGGCAACCAAGAACAAAGAGATAGAGCCTATTACACAGGACCCAGAAAGACAACAAACTTTAAAGCTATAAAAGGAGTTTTAGTGTCTGCTCCTGCTCTTGGGGTCCCAGATCCTTTAATCTGTATGTACATGAACATAAAGGAATAGTTAGTGGAATGGTAACGCAGAAATTAGGACCCCATCAGATACTGGTTGCATATTATTTACTACATATTAATTACTCAGTTCAACTAGGTCCAGTTGCAGCAGGAGCACCAGCCTGTAATAAGTCAGTGGAAGCAGAAGCAACAATATTAGAAAAGAGTTGCCCCCTTATCCTGGAACATCCTATAACAATCCATGTCCCACGTGAGGTAGGAATACTGGTGAGACAGTATGCAAAAGACTGATAAAATACTGCACGTTTTACTACTTACAAATTATTGTTGAAACATGTCTACTAAATCCATGTTTTTGTATGCAAAGGTACTACAAAATAGATTTAAAATTTTATATTCAATAATCAAAAGTATAATGGCTCATTCAGCCCAAACAAAGGCTAAAAACATTAAAAGGCAAAAGCCTGGAAGAATGATCTACTTTCTTTTAAAAACATATCTAAAATGAAGAGACATTAGCAAATTTAATCTGCTATAGCTGACGTGATTCCTGGGCATTGAGTCAAATTCCAAATTTAATTTTGGTAAAGCTTTAGTAAAACTAATGTCTTCTGAAGATTCAGATCCATCTGACTGAAGTTATCTACTGATGAAAATAAAAAGTAACAACCAAATATGGTTTCTGTAAGCAGCTCTTAAAATTAAGGATAGAAAAAAATATTTTAAATTTGCTTAGGACAACATTCTATTGGATGTTGCTTATTATTAACATGGTTTATGCCCTTCTAAGTAAGTATCAGCATAGACTTTAGAGTTCTTTTGAATGCACTTTTTTGTTAAGATAGACAAGTGCTTTGTATCACAATTTGATGACTATTGATATATTGTTAAGGTGAAAATACACTTACTACTGAAGAGAGATGTATGGCAAACTGTTAAGAGTATGCAATCCAAGCTTTGATACCACAGTGGGCACATAGATATGAATTGATCTTCCTAAGAGCACATAATGTAATCTTATAAAGATGTAACACCTTGAATTCAGCGGACCTAATGCCTCTACCTGATGACAGAGAACATCACCAGTATGACCAAATTATTAATGATTAATTATTAATTAATAATTATTAATTATTCCAAGTAAACCACAGACTGATTTAACTGGTGTTCCCTCACATAACCCAGACCTAGTTCTATTTGCAGATGGCTCATTCTACTCCGTGCAAAGGACAGTGATATTCTGGGTATGCTGTGGTGAGCATGGGACAGGTAATAGAACCATAACAACTCCCAGCAAGGATGATCACGCAAGGAGCGGAACTAGGAGCTTTAAAATGTGCAATGCATCTGAAAAAAGGGAAATGACTTAACATCTATATGAATCAGACAGAGGTACTCGTTTGACAGCCAATATAATCAAACAGCTGTATAAGACTGGGGATAGAGAGAAAATTACATACACCATATCGCCCACAATCTTTAGGACAAGTAGAAAGGATGAATAGGACATAAAAAGAAAAGATAGAAAAAATACGCGCATGTATTAATCTGAAATGGCCAGAAGCCTTACATTTGGCTCTTTGGGATGTCTGGAAAACTCCAAGACAACTCGTAGGACTAACACCAGGAAAAAAATTCTCTTTGAGAGGCACTTAGCTATACCAGGGACTTATATCCCAGCTATGACTAGCCTGTCAGAAGGAGATGAATGCCTGACCCAGCATGCTTAAGGGTCCAAAGGGTGGAGAAAGTATGCACAATGGTATCAACCCAGCCCACCTGAAATACATGATATAAAACCTGAAGTGTTAAGATATTCTTATGTATATCCAAATTAGAACCTAAACTGGAGGGACCATATACTGTCTTACTGTGTTCTTATTTTACTGTTAAAGTTTGGGTAAGGATAAGTGGATATACTGTTCTCATATCATACAAGTGAGTGATCAACCAGTTGGTCAATAGTTGACTTTTGAGAATCTTTTGTCATTTTACCTTAATAATAATTTATACACTATGATAATCTTGTTCGCCTTAATTCTGTTATGTTTATCACTTGTAATAATGTATGTTATGGCAGTGGATTAATGCCGTGAAAGTTTGAGGATTTTTTTCTTTCCCTTCAGTATATTAGCAGGTATGCTCAATTAAAATCCATATGAAGTTTAACAAAGGAAAGTATACCTGGGATGGGGCAACACAATCTGTATGTACAGACTGGGGAATGAGAGGCTGGAGACCTGAGGTTTGGAAAGGGATCTGGGGGTCCTGGTTGATGACAAGTTGAATATGAGTCAGAAGTGCCCAGAGGGTCTGGAGGGGAAGCCTTTTGAGGAGCAGCTGAGGTCACTTGGTTTTTTCAGCCTGGAGAACAGGAGACTGAGGGGAGACCTCATTGCAGTCTTCAACATTCTCATGAGGGGAAGCGGAGCGGCAGATACAGATCTCTTCACTCTCGTGAACAGTGACAGGACATGAGGAAATGGCATGAAGTAGAGTCAGGGTAGGTTTAGGTTAGATATCAGGAAAAGGGTGGCTTGGCCCTGGAACAGGCTCCCTAGGGAAATGGTCACAGCACCAAGCCTGATAGAGTTCAAGAAGCTCTCAGGCACATGGTGTGATTCTTGGGGTGTCCTACACAGGAACTCGATGATGCTGATAAGTCCCTTCCAACTCAACATATTCTGTGATTCTATGACTCTATGAAAACAAAGGGAGGACTGTTGAGGAATACATCTGGTGCAGGTAGCTCGGTTTGCAAGTTTCATGAAATAATACAGTTTTCAATACTCAGGGATACAAGGAGGGCCATCAATAAAAGTTCTACACTGGACTTCTGGAGGGCAGATTTCAGCCTATTCAGAAGACTAGTTCAGAGTGTACCCTGGGAAACTACCCTTGAAAACAAAGGGGTCCAGGAGGGATGGACACCCTTCAAGAAGGAAGTCTTGAATGCACAAGAGCAGGTTGTCCCAGTCTACCAAAAGGCAAACTGGGAAGGAAGACAACTGGCCTGGCTGAACAGGGAGATTTTGAAGGAAATTACTGTAAAAAAGAGAGCCTACCGAGTATGGAAAAAAGGGTTGACTACTCAGGAAGAGTTTAGGAATGTAATTAGGTCACGTAGAAAGAAAATTAGAGAGACGAAGGTAAAATTTGAACTCAATCTTGCCACCTCTGTTAAGGATAATGTCATAGGTTTAATTGTTCTAAAAAAACTTAGGGGGGATTTTTTTTCTTTCCCCTGAATCGCTGTAAAAGAAAGATGTTGAAAGAGGGAGGGGAAAGGTGTTTGCCTAGAGTGATTGACACACACAAAGGAACTAACCAGCAGATCCACATTCCAAGCTGATGGCCCTCCAAAGACTGTGGGCAGGGGTGATGAGCTTTTTTTTCTCTCCTCAGAAATGGGAGGCACTTCACTTTTGCCTTAACTCAGGCAAGGTGTGTGTTGGAGGGGTCCGAGGTTCACTTTGTTTTCAGCCAGGTCGTCTGACTGTTTTCTGACCCAGTTTGCCTCCGTTTTCCTGCACCCTGTTCTCCCCCCAGCCCAGATCTGCTCGGACTTCATCAGAGAGGCTTGACCCATCTGCAGAGGAACTTTTTGGGGAAGAGGTCACCCTTTCCCTCCTCTGCTCCAGTGTTTGGCAGTGGCTTGTGCCCATCAATGAAGGGGGTGAAATCCTGGCCACAGTGAGCCGCAGACAGTGTGAATTTTGTGGGAAGAACCCCCTTTTTCCCCTTTTCCCCTTCCCCTTCCCCTTCTCAGTAGGGGCAGAAAATCTATATTTTCAGCTTCTTCTGCACACTGGGGCTCCACACGGTGACCACTAGTGATCCAACAGCGCCCCACATTGACCAACACAGAACAACTGCAGACTCTACTCCTCCAGTGATCCAACATCACCCCCTCCTGATCATGGGTAGAATTGCGCCAAAAGGTAGAAAGTACTGAACTCTTTCCTTTTTGAAGAGGATTTGCTGGGTTAAGAACCAACTGGAGGGCCGGACACAGAGAGTGGTGGTGAATGGTGCTGCATCCAGTTGGCAACCGGTCACTAGTGGTGTCCCCCAGGGATTGCTGTTGGGTCCAGTTCTGTTTAATATCTTTATTGATGATTTAGATGAGGACATTGAGTCCATTAGCAAATTTGCAGATGACACCAAGCTGGGTGGGAGTGTCTATAAGCTGGAAGGCAGGAGGACTCTGAAGAGGGACCTGGACAGACTGGAGAGTTGGGCTGATTCCAACCGGATGAAGTTCAACAAGGCCAAGTGCCAGGTCCTGCACTTTGGCCACAACAACCCCATGCAGTGCTACAGGCTGGGCACAGAGTGACTGGAGAGTAGCCAGGTAGAAAAGGACCTGGGAGTCTGGATTGACAGGAAGCTGAACATGAGCCAGCAGTGTGCCCAGGTGGCCAAGAAGGTCAAGGGCATCCTGGCCTGGATCAGGAACAGTGTGGCCAGCAGGACCAGGGAAGTGATTCTGCCCCTGTACTCAGCACTGGTGAGGCCACACCTGGAGTACTGTGTCCAGTTCTGGGTCCCTCAGTTCAGGAAGGATATTGAGGGGTTGGAGCAGGTCCAGAGAAGAGCAACAAGGCTGGTGAAGGGACTTGAACACAAGTTCTATGAGGAGAGGCTGAGGGAGCTGGAAAAGTCTGGAAAAGAGGAGGCTGAGGGGAGACCTTATCACTCTCTACAACTCCCTGAAAGGGGGTTGTAGCCAGGTGGGGGTTGGTCTCTTCTCCCAGGCAACTATCAGTAAGACAAGAGGGCATGGTCTTAAGCTCTGCCAGGGAAGGCTTAGGTTAGATATTAGGAAGAAATTCTTTACAGAGAGGGTAATCAGGCATTGGAATGGGCTGCCCAGGGAAGTGGTGGATTCTCTGTCCCTGGAGGATTTTATGAAGAGACTGGATGTGGCACTTAGTGTCATGGTCTAGTAACCATGGCAGTAGTGGATCAAGGGTTGGACTTGATGATCTCAGAGGTCCTTTCCAACCTGGCTGATTCTATGGTTCTATGATTCAATGCTAGTCTGAGTTCTCCAAATCCCAGTATCCCTCCTGTCACTCCCCTAAGCACACAGGAAGTGCATGGCACAGTGGATGCCATTTTGGCATCTGTATTAGGAAAAAAACCACTACAAAAATGTACCCCAGGGATATAGGGATATGTTGCCCAGTGAAGATCAGGATCAAGCGCTGTGCAAAGTGAATGACTCTGCCCATTCCAGACACTCACAGCTCTTGACTGTGTAAACCCAAGCCATCCTGCAACATGCAGTTCAGAGTCATAGTCTCTCTGGTTTGGCCCACAAAACCAGTATAAACATGCCCCAAATTTCACTTGCTGTGATGTTCCATGCTAGCTCAATGTCACCTAAAACTGGTGGATTTGGTCAGACTGTGACTTAATGAAGTGGCCCTTTTTCAACACCTCAGGAGATATTAGCAGCTTCTCACCCACTTGTGAGCCATGATGAACTGCCAAGGGCTTTCAATCACTGAACACAAGCAAAACCATATGCTTATGTGTTTAATCATAGAATCACAGAATGTTTTGGGTCAGAAGGGACCTTAAAGATCAACTAGTTCCAACCCTCCTGCCATGGGCAGGGACACCTTCTACTAGACCAGGTTGAACATAGCCCTACCCAACCTGGCCTTGAACACTTCCAGGGATGGGGCAGCTGTCCAAAACACATTGTCCAGATTTAGATATACACTCAGTTTCTCTGGGATGTAGGTTCTTCAGATGAAACAGACTGAGCCATTCCCTGATGCTTAGACATTTAGTTTGTTCTCATGGGGACTTAAGTTGACTCATGGATAGTCTAAATCACATTCACTGACTTCTTCAAACTGTGCAGCATCTCAGAAAAAAAAAAACAAATACCCAGGAGTCCTGAACCTCAGCTTGAGCCTGATTTATTATTATTTTTACCTGCTAGGGGTTTCTTTGATCTCAGCAAGACTGAGATCAGATTACCAGTAGAGAAGGAGAATTTGGGTCATTGCATGCTCTACCCACTCTTTAATATAAGAGTGACTCTTATTAGCATTTTAGTAGTTTGTCTTTTTATGCAAGAACTTGCACAGATGACTTGGCTAAACTTTCAATGGGTATGTTTCTAGTGTGGAAGGAAATGTTAAGTACTGTTTATTGTTACTTAGGATTGCACACCCAAATGCCATAACTCCATCCAGAGTTCCCAGACATCTAGTTACATTGCTATGTGCCACGGTACACTATATCACAAATAAGATCTTCCTTACCACCTACTTTAGACATCATGTCATGATGCAGTATAGGAGTCAAAGAACGCTGGGTTTGAAAAATGCATGCATTGCTTCTGATTGCAATTAATTGCTTAAAGAGGAGATCAGGCAACAACCGTCAAAGGCAGGGAGGCCGTGCAGAGAGACCTTGACAAATTAGAGAACTGGGTAATCATCAACCAAATGAAGTTCAACAAGGGCAAGTGCCAGATTCTGCAACTGGGATTGGGCAACCCTGGATGTACATACAGACTGGGGAATGAGAGGCTGGAAAGCAGTGCCGCAGAAAGGGACCTGGGGGTCCTGGTTGATGGTAAGTTGAATATGAGTCAGAAGTGCCCTGGCAGCCAGGAGGGTCAACAGGTAAGGCATCGTCAACCAGTTGAGGGAGGTGATTGTCCTGCTCCACTCTGCACTGGGGCAGCCTCACCTTGAATATTGTGTACCATTTTGGGGACTGCAATATAAGAAAGACATTAAGCTATTACAGAGCGTCCAAAGGAGGGCAACAAAGGTGGTGAAGGGCCTTGAGGGGAAGCCGTATGAGGAGTGGCTGAAGTCACTTGATCTGTTAAGTCTGGAGAAGAAGAGGCTGAGGGGAGACCTCATCACAGTCTACAACTTCCTCATGAGGCGAAGAAGAGGCACAGGCACTGATCTCTGTTGACCAGTGATAGGACCCGAGGGAATGGCCTGAAGTTGTGTCAGGGAAGGTGTAGGTTGGACATTAGAAA
Source organism: Myiozetetes cayanensis (assembly GCF_022539395.1). Taxonomy (NCBI): domain Eukaryota; kingdom Metazoa; phylum Chordata; class Aves; order Passeriformes; family Tyrannidae; genus Myiozetetes; species Myiozetetes cayanensis. Next base: position 20,404 of record NW_026086782.1, on the reverse strand, counting down.
AAGGTTCTTCACCAAGAGGGTGGTTGGGCACTGGAACTCTCCAGGGAAGTGGTCACAGCACCAAACCTGACAGAGTTCAAGAAGCATTTGGATGATACTCTCAGGCACATGGTATGACTCTTGGGGATGGTCCTGTGCAGGGCTAAGGGTTGGACTCAATTATCCTTGTGTGTCCCTTCCAACTCAGCATATTCTGTGATTCTGTGATTAATTTTAGTGCAATATATTTCATTGCTCTTCTTATTTACTGTGATATTGTCTCACTAGATCAAATCAATGAAATTAAACAGTGTACCTAAAACAGCCAATATCTGCCTAGCATCTCAGAGAGGCATCCCTTTAACAAATGCCTAAAGTTTACCAATATGCTTCACTGAGTCAAAAGCTCTTTTGGGCAGTTGTGCACAGACACACATATTGACTGTCCTTCTAGCAGTAAACTTGACCCCACCGTGCCAAAGGAGATGTCCTATTGTCCTTGGGTGCACTTTTGGAGGCCACATATGGGATGCACACAGCTCCACTCTCAGCTGAGGAGTGAAACTTGTGCAAAGTAATTTTAAGATTTTGTTAAAAAACAAAATGGGAAATCTGCAAGAATTGATATTTAACTATTTTTTTAACTTATTGATCTCCCAGATGTTTTAATTTGTTTTTATTAGAAAAAAAATAAATATATTAATGACAAACATTCTGCAACTGACTGTCGTGGTTTGATTTGGCTTCTGCCTCTCCGGGCAGTCTCTACCCGCATTCTTCACCAAAAATGTCATGGGTTTGCTCTGGGACAATTTTCTCTCACCCCCCACACAATTGCTATAAGTTGAGAGAAGGTTTATGCAGACAAAAGAGATCTGATTGGGGATTTATTACTAGCAAGATAAAAACTAAAGCACTATATCTACAATTCTAATTAGGATATTTTTTAGGTAAAAGTACTATGTATTTACAGAAGTACCTCTCCCCCCTTTGTATAATTTCAGGAGGAGAAGCGGTCTCTTTCTCCATCTCTGGAGCTACAGGTCTTTCAAATAATTTTGCAGCAATGAAAAGTTCTTCTATTATCTCTAGGATGACAACTCTGATTTGTTGCTGTTCTGCTCCAGCGTAGGTCTCTCTCTCTCTCTCCATGAGCCACAGTCTCCAGCAGGACTCTGTTTCATTCTAGGTTTTCTCATGGAGTCACATCTTCTTCAAGGATTCCTCTGCTTCAGCATGGGTTCTTTCATGACCTGCAGAGGGTCGTCTCCACTCCCCAAGAGTTTTCCACAGGTGGCAGGGATTTTAGTTTTCAGTCTTTTCCCTGCTGAAGGGAGAGAGAGGGGGGAGAAGCAGTCCCCCCCTTTGAGCTTCTCTTCTCTCTCCTCCGACTACTAGCTTTGACCTTGAAGGCCCATTATCTCTACCTAAAATTTCTTTTGCAGTATGTCTTTTCCAGGCAGTCTTCCTCTACAGTTTTTTTTTTCTCTACTCTGTTACAGGAGAAAAGGGGGGTTTCAGTGCCACACCTGCCCCCAGCCCAGGGCCAGGGGAGGAGGGGGACCCCTGGCCCACTTGGGGCCTACCGCCTCTCCTACATGGTTCCTAATTTCATCTGTGCCACCACCTTCTCTTCCATTTTCTTAAATATGTAATTGGCAGAGGCGTTACTAAAACTTTTGATTGTCTTTGCTCCGGAAATTCACCTGAAAAAAAAATATTTTCAGCCCCAACAGGAAGGGGGGGTTTGGCAAAACTACAACACTGACCTTGTCCCAGTTCTGGCCTAGGGTTTTACTGGTGCAGACTAGACTTCAGGCAGAAAAGAGAAGCTGGAGTAGTCCAGGGACTTTTTTGATTTCTTTTTTAATCAAACCAGGCAACTCAAAGGCTGTGTCAACTTAATAATAATGGCCAGTCTTCGCGAGCGAAGATCCGGGGAAGGTCTTTACACCTTCCAGCCTGCGCATTGGATTTTTTAGGTGAGACACAGTGTGCGCGGAACTGAGCCCACCCTTTAATCCTAAGGTTCATCTGCCGGGGCCAAGCGAACTTGGACAGTGGCAGTGAGGTCCTAAGGACGTAGGTGGGTTGCCTTTAAGGGCTAACGAGCCCCACCTGCCCGGGAGTGGCCCTGACCGGGAATCGAACCCGGGTCTCGGTGGTGATAGCGCCGCGCCTTTACCACTAGACTTAAGTGCTCTTTATGCCAACTAATCATAGTTGGAACAGAAAACAATACTCCTACACTGGAGGCAAGGAAGGCCAAAGACACAGAGCTGAAATGACATTCTTTGCCATCTGGAGACACTCAGCCCAGTTGCTTGGAAGCAGAGGAAGGACCACTGAGTCGCTCCTAAAATCAGTGAAAAGGACACCCTAGGTGAGTCTGTACAATAGGTATGGGGCTCTGGATGTGGAAGGAAAATCAATGGATGATGAGGATGCAGGTCCCTCTCCACCAGAGGATTTGCTAAGGCCAGAAAGGCCTACACCTTGTATCAAGACCAGTTCCATGAGGAAGCAAAGACGAGTTGTAGTGGTAGGTGATTCCCTTCTAAGGGGAACAGAGAGTCCAATATGCTGGAAGGACCCTCCCTTCAGGGAATTCTGCTGCCTCTCTGAGGCCTGGGTTAAGGACATTGCCAGGAAACTTCCTAGTCTGGTTTGGCCTTCAGACTACTACCTGCTGTCAGTCTTCCATGTGGGTGGCAAAGAAGTCACAATGCATAGTCAAAAGGTGATCAAAAGAGACTTCAAGGCCTTGGGATGGTTGGTGAGGGAGTCAGGGGAGCAGGTTAGTTTTTCCTCTATTCTTCCAGGCAGTGACATTGAAAGAAACAGATGGACCCAGCCTATTAATACATGGCTCCGTGACTGGTGTCACAGCCAAAATTTTGGTTTCTTTGATAATGGGATGGACTACATGGAACCAGGCTTGCTGAATTCAGATGGGATTCACCATTCTCAAAGGGAGAAGAGGGTCTTTGGTCAAGGGCAAGCAGGGTTTATTGATAGGGCTTTAAACTAGATATGATGGGGGAGGGGAATATCATCAGGTTTAACAGTGATAAGGTGTGGAATGACATGCCATCCCACTCATACTGGTGGCCAGAGCCAGCAAGAGATGCCCATAGCCTGGAGAGGGTACACAGGTCAGCAGGAGGGCACCTGAAGGACAGCACCAAGGAATTTCAGTCACTCCAGACAGAAAGTCAGCCTCATTGGAGGCCCAGCTTAAATGCCTCTATGCTAATGCACGTAGCATAGGGAATAAACAGGAGGACGTGGGCATGTCTGCAGGGCTACGACTTTATTGACATCATGGAAATACGGTGGGATGACTCCTATGACTGTTGAAATGGAGCATTGAAATGGAAGGATACAGGCTCTTTAGGAAGGACAGGCCTGAGAGACCAGGAGGCAGTGTTGGCCTCTGTGTTAATGACCAGCTGGAATGCATGGAGCTCTGCCTGGGGATGGATGAGGAGCCAACTGAGAGCTTATGGGTCAGGATTAAAGGGAGGGCAGGGACAGGTGATTTTATAATGGGGGTTTGCTATAGGCTGCCTGACCAGGAAGACTGAGCAGATGAGGCCCTCTACAGACAGATAGGAGCAGCCTCACATTCACAAGCCCTGGTCCTCATGGGGGACTTCAAACACCCTGATATCTGTTGGAGGGACAACACAGCAGGGCACAGGTCATCCAGGAGGTTCCTGGAATGCGTTGATGACAACTTCCTTCTCCAAGTGATAGAGGAGCCAATGGGGAGGGGTACTATGTTGTGTTGGAGACCAAAACAGGTGTTCAACCTGAGAAGCTAGAGGCAGCTGCACAGCAAGAGGCCTCAGAGATAACACTGGAATCCAGCAAATGGCCTTGGACAGTCAGCGAGAGGGAAAGAAGAAGCTGTTAAATCCTGCGGAAGAATACCACGCAGTGAATACCTGCTACCAAAGTGAAAACTGAGAGAAAGAGACTACTTATGCTATCTTTATCTATGGAGTATATATTGATTAGTGATTAGTAATAATAGAGCAATACAACATAGTATGTAAAAAGTTTAAGAAGTGGGATAAGTTTGAAAAAGGTGTGTAATAGTTTGTTAAATAGTTCCATGCATGTCCTCTATCCCGTAGCTGTAATATTCTTACGCTGTGATAAATAAGCTGTTATATAAATATTGCAGGTGATTCCCACTCCTTCCCTGAGATGAAGAGGACCAAAAATAAAACCTCGCTTTCAGTGATACAGTTAGTTTGTTTTATTAATAATCGGTACATAAAAATTAAAGGTGAAACTGTGTCAGACTAGATTTAGGTGCTGCAATGCTGGACCTTATTCTCACCAACGAGGAGGGGCTGGTGGAGAATGTGAAACTCAAGGGTGGCCTGGGCTGCAGCGACCATAAAATGGTGGAGTTTGGGGGCGGGGGGCAGTGAGGAGGGTGCACAGCAAGCTCACTACCCTGGATAACAGGAGAGAAAACTGGTCCCTTCAAGGATCTCCTTGGTAAAATGCCATGGAACAGAGTCCTGGATAGAAGAGGGGCCCAGGAAAGATGGATGATATTCTCAAGGATTGTTTCCTCCATGCTCAAGAGCAATGCATCCCTACTAAGAGGAAATCAGGGAAGAACACCAGGAGGCCTGCATGGATGAACAAGGAGCTCCTGGACAAACTTAAACACAGATAGCTTACCAAGGGTGGAACCAGGGAAAGGTAACCTGGGAAGAATACAGACAAATTGTCCGAACAGCCAGGGAGATGATTAGGAAAGCACTGGTAGAAGTAAATTTGGCCAAGGACATCAGGGGTAACCAAAAAAGCTTCTATATGTATGATGTGATGAAAGAAAGCTTAGGGAAAATGTGAGTCCTCTCGGGGAGGATACGGGAGACCTGGTTACCCAGGACATGGAGAAGGTACAAGATACATCCACAGGTCCTGAGGGAACTGGGTGAGTGTGGTGGTTTTAATCTAGGCCTTCCTTGGTTACCAGTTTGTAACCAAGGAAGAGGCAGTGTTCCCAGTATTCCATACGATTTTTACGTAAATTGGGGTATAAATAAGAAGGGAAGAGAGGCCTTCACTCTCTCTCTTCTCTTCCAATGGAGTACGGGAACAGTGGGTCCTTGCGTTGGTCTCGCTTATCTAAGGCTGAGGCCTGCAGCGACTGCTGGCCTGCCACGTGGAGGATAGCAGAGTGCTGACCGTGTGTGCCCATCCTACTTCTTTCTAAGGGACGTGGTGAGATTTGTTTTACTAGTTATTTTACTAGTTCTCGGGTTTGATTGCGTATATCTGCTCGGTGTCCCTTCGTCTCCTTTTGTTCCTTTTCCCCTTTCCCTATCCCTTCGGGGGGTGTTTGGATTCCTTTTTGCTGTGTACATAGCATCTTAACTGTAATATACATCAAATATATATATTTTTTATATAACTAGTTGGATTTTCGGGTTCTTCAATTTACATAGTTTTTTTCCTTTGCTCTGGGGGAAGAAGGAAGGGGGAAGGGGAGGAGGCTGCTACTGGGGTTTGGGCATTTGGCAGGGAGCCAAGTTCAAACCATCACATATTTTTTGGTGGCCCAGTACGGGGATTGTTTTGGTTATCCCGGTTTGTTTTGGAACAGTTACCGGGAAAACTGCCAAGAGAGGCTTGTTTATATAAATATACCTATTGTTTGGGAACAAGGAGAACGAATATATAAACATGGCTTTTTTATTCATTTTTTTTGCCATCCTAGCCCTCTTCATATATATCTATGGATTTCCTATAGGAAGGGAATCAGAAGGCACATACCAATTTCTACCTTTCCTTGATTATGACCTCAAGGTCCTAGTAGCGGAGGGCCCTTGGATTAGAATTGGCCCCAATCCTGACATAAATTGTTTATCAACAGTGCTATTGTTGATAAAGGTCATGGAAGTGTTATTTAAAATTGGAAAGGTAGTGTGGTACTGCTTTCCTTGTTGCAGGAAAAGCCGAACCTCAAAGGGATTCGCTGGAACTTTGGGAAGGGTCTTGAAAAAGCCAGTCTCTGGATGGCAAGGAATGTGGGCCAATTTTGGCAAATTGGTAGGATGTGTGACACCTCCCATTAGTTGGGAGTTCACGTCAGAACAAGTGCTTGATCCTGACGAGATGGCACGTCGCTTAGCTGAAGGGTGTTTTTCTTATGAGGACCCGAACACACAGTTCTTTGCTTTGTACTGGGGCCTGGTGAGTGCTTATCGAGCTGCTGTTGACTACTCTCAGAAGGCTGTGGCCAAGGAAGAAACTCAAACCATACCACCTGGAACCAGTGCCGCCTCTACTACATTCACGGGAAGCAGAACTCAAACTACACCACCCGAGATACCCCTTACCCCTGTAGTGAAAAAGAAGAGCTGGATATCGGTGCCCGACATGATTAGTCTACGACCAATGGGAGATCAAAGCAGGTCAGATGATAGCAGGGAAGGGCCCAATACTGATACCAGTGCCAGTAGTCAACAAAGGCAAAGCAGCCTGAAAATGGAAAGTGAAGTTTCAAGATCAATGACCCCGTCAGAACTTCGGGACTTGCGAAAAGATTATAGTCGTCAGCCTGGTGAACGAATTCTGTCATGGCGTCTTCGATGCCGAGATGGTGGGGCTAAAACTCACATACTGGCAAGTCATGAAGCACAGCAACTAGGATCCCTCACCAAAAATCGCGAACTTGATCAATTGGTTGCTGATCCAAAACCCGAAACCAGTCTTTGGGCACGACTTGTCACAACAGTTAAAGAAAAGTATCCATTCAAAGAATATTTAACGTGCCCAACGAGGAAGTGGACTAAAGTAGAAGAAGCCATTCAGTATTTAAGAGAATTGGCATTGTTGGAACTTATGTATGATGACTCCCAATATGATGGTGTCGTTGATGAACCAGAGGGAGTCACTTGCACAATGCCTATGTGGAGAAAGATAGTCCAAGGTGCTCCTGCACCATATGTTCATGTCTTGGCAGCACTGATGCTTCCAAACACACAAGAAACGCTTGTGGGCTCACTGTGTACTGTGTTACGACATTTAGAAGAAACAGTAGGATCTAACAATGCATTTTCTAGAGAAAACTCTGATTCCAGTTACAGACCAAAAACTGAAAGAGAGGAGTTTTATGATCACTCCAAATATGAGGACGACTACGGAGACTGCAAAGACCGACGCTACAGAGATAGATCATCTGAACGGTCTCGACCACAGTCTAGATCTCGGTCCTGGTCCCGCTCATGATCTCCTTCCATCACACACAGAAGGAGAGAAAGCCCTAAGCGTAAATTACGTAATGAACTGTGGGCTTATCTGAGTGCCCAGGGAGAGAACATGAGGAAGTGGGATGGAGAAGCTACTTCCAAACTTGCAGCCAGAGTGAGAGAACTAAAAAGCAAGAAAGTCTACGTGGTAGATGCAGATGTCCTGGAAGGAGAACAGCAATCTCCAAGATGCAGGAAGACTGAGGTCCGTTTCTGGGATGACAAGAAAGCCTCTGACAAGCCACAGCAAAGATCCAATGGTGAATGTTCAAGCCAGAACCAATAGAGGGGCCCTACCTTCTGCCAGGAGGAGGAGAGGGATGAGAAAGATAACAGAGCTTATTGGACTGTGTGGGTTCGATGGCCTGGCACATCGGATCCTCAAAGATACCAAGCTTTAATAGATACCGGCGCACAGTGTACATTAATGCCCTCAGGACATGTGGGTACAAAGACTATTTCTATTTTTGGAGTGACAGGAGGGTCTCAAGAGCTGTCAGTGGTAGAGGCCGAAATAAGCTTGACGGGAGACCAATGGGAAAAGAATCCCATTGTGACAGGGCCAGAAGCCCCTTGCATTCTCGGCATGGATTACCTCAGGAGAGGATACTTTAAGGACCCAAAGGGGTACCGATGGGCTTTTGGTGTAGCCGCAGTGACTGAAGAGGAGTCCAAGCGGTTATCTGCCCTGCCTGGCCTCTCAGAAGATCCTTCTGTTGTAGGATTATTGCAAGTCAAAGATCAGCAAGTGCCGACAGCCACTAAGACAGTGCACTGGCGGCAATACCGGACAAATCGAGATACTGTGATCCCCATTCATAAGATGATCCTGAAGCTGGAAAGTCAAGGGGTGGTCAGTAAGACTCACTCACCCTTCAACAACCCCATTTGGCCTGTACGCAAATCTGATGGAGAACGGAGATTGACTGTGAACTATCGTGGCTTGAATGAAGTCACACCACCATTGAGTACTGCTGTTCCAGACATGTTGGAGCTCCAGTATGAACTGGAGTCCAAGACAGCGAAGTGGTACGCCACTATTGACGTCGCGAATGCGTTCTTCTCCATTCCCTTGGCAGCAGAGTTCAGACCACAGTTTGCTTTCACGTGGAGGGGCATGTAGTACACGTGGAACCGATTGCCCCAGGGGTGGAAGTACAGTCCAACCATTTGCCATGGACTAATTCAGGCCACTCTAGAGAAGGGCAAGGCCCCAGAGCACATCCAGTACATTGATGACATCATAGTATGGGGGGACACAGCAAAGGAAGTTTTTGAGAAAGGAGAGAAAATCATCCAGATTCTCCTCAACGCCAGTTTCACCATCAAGAAGAGTAAGGTCAAGGGACCTGCCAGAGAGATCCAGTTCCTAGGGGTGAAATGGCAAGATGGGCGACGACAGATACCAACAGATGTCATCAATAAGATCATAACAATGGCTCCGCCAACCAACAAGAAGGAGACACAGGCCTTCCTAGGGGTCATAGGCTTTTGGAGAATGCACATCCCTGAGTATAGCCAGATTGTGAGCCCTCTTTACTATGTGACCCGTAAAAAGAATAGCTTTCAATGGGGTCCTGAACAACAGCAAGCGTTCAAACAAATCAAGTAAGAGATTGCACATGCCGTGGCTCTTGGGTCAGTCAGGACAGGACCAGATGTAAAGAATGTACTTTACTCTGCAGCTGGGGATAACAGTCCCTCCTAGAGCCTCTGGCAAAAGGTGCCTGGTGAGACGCGAGGGCGACCACTTGGTTTCTGGAACCGAAGCTACAGAGGTTCTGAGGCCAACTACACCCCTACGGAGAAGGAAATTCTGGCGGCCTATGAAGGCATACAAGCAGCCTCAGAAGTGGTTGGCACTGAAACGCAGCTCCTCCTAGCACCCTGACTACCGGTGCTGAGTTGGATGTTCAAAGGGAAAGTGCCCCCTACGCATCATGCCACCGATGCTACATGGAGCAAGTGGAGGGCTACGATTACGCAACGTGTCCGAATGGGAAACTCAAATCGCCCTGGAATTCTGGAGATTATAACAAATTGGCCCGAAGGTGGAAACTTCAGTCTGGCAGACAAGGAAGAAGAAGAGCCAGTGAGTCGAGTTGAAGAAGCTCCGCCATATAATCAGCTGCTGGATGAAGAGAAGCGTTATGCCCTTTTCACTGACGGTTCTTGCCGCATTGTAGGAAGGAACCGGAAGTGGAAAGCAGCCATTTGGAGTCCCACCCGACAAGTGGCAGAAGCTGCCGAAGGTAAAGGCAAATCGAGTCAATTTGCGGAACTCAAAACTGTCCAATTGGCCCTGGACATTGCAGAACGAGAAGGATGGCCAAAACTCTACCTCTACACTGATTCGTGGATGATAGCCAATGCCCTATGGGGATGGCTAGATAGGTGGAAGAAGATAAACTGGACACGTAGAGGAAAACCCATCTGGGCTGCTGATTTGTGGCAAGACATCGCTGCCAGAGCAAAGAAACTGAATGTGAGAGTCCGCCATGTAGATGCCCATGTGCCCAAGAGTTGAGCTAATGAAGAACATGATAATAACAGACAGGCAGGCTGAGCTGCACAGGTCGGGGTGTCACAAGTAGACCTGGACTTGCAGCAGAAGGGAGAATTGTTCCTAGCTCGATGGGCCCATGATGCTTCAGGCCATCAGGGCCGAGATGCCACCTATAGATGGGCACTAGACCGAGGGGTGGATTTAACCATGGACTCTATTTCCCAGGTTATCCATGACTGTGAAACCTGTGCCGCTATTAAGCAGGCAAAAAGATTGAAGCCCCTATGGTATGGTGGACGCTGAGACAAGTATAAATACGGGGAGGCATGGCAGGTTGATTACATCACGTTGCCACAGACCTGCCAAGGTAAATGCTATGTGCTTACCATGGTGGAAGCAACCACCGGATGGCTAGAGACTTATTCAGTGCCCCATGCAACGGCCCGGAACACCATTCTGGGTCTTGAAAAGCAAGTCCTGTGGCGACATGGGACTCCAGAGTGAATTGAGTCAGACAATGGAACTCATTTCAAAAATGATTTAGTCACCACCTGGGCAAGGGAACATGGTATCGAATGGGTATATCACATTCCATATCATGCACCAGCTGCTGGGAAGGTTGAGAGGTGTAATGGACTGTTAAAAACTACTTTGAAAACCCTAGGTGGGGGAACTTTCAAAAATTGGGATCAGAACCTAGCAAAGGCCACATGGTTAGTGAACACTAGGGGTTCTGTCAATCGAGCTGGCCCTGCACAAGCAGAATCCCTCCACATTGTAGATGGAGACAAAGTTCCAGTGATCCACTTGAGAGGAATGCTAGGGAAAGCCGTTTGGGTCACTCCTGCCTCAGGCCAAGACAAACCCATACGTGGGATTGTCTTTGCTCAGGGGCCAGGACATACCTGGTGGGTAATGAGAAAAGACGGAGAGATCCAATGTGTGCCACAAGGAAATTTAACCTTGGGGAGAAACTAATTCTGTGCCTTGAGTTGTGTTTTACAGGAAACCAACCACCAGACAAGAAAGACCTGAACTAAGCTGATGCCAGTATCCAGTGATGAGACAGCCCAGAACGATGAATCAGTCCAAAAACCAGAACTCTGATTGTGACCGAGGAGACCAAAGATTTGAAATGAACTGATGTCGGTGTTGATTTTTAACAACTGCTCCAAGGACAAACAAGGACTATATATATGTGTATATACGCGCGGGATATAAGCGAACGCGAGATATAGGTGTTGCGTAAAAATAGTATGGAATAAGGGGTGTAAAATGTGGTGGTTTTAATCTAGGCCTTCCTTGGTTACCAGTTTGTAACCAAGGAAGAGGCAGTGTTCCCAGTATTCCATACGATTTTTACGTAAATTGGGGTATAAATAAGAAGGGAAGAGAGGCCTTCACTCTCTCTCTTCTCTTCCAATGGAGTACGGGAACAGTGGGTCCTTGCGTTGGTCTCGCTTATCTAAGGCTGAGGCCTGCAGCGACCGCTGGCCTGCCACGTGGAGGATAGCAGAGTGCTGGCCGTGTGTGCCAATCCTACTTCTTTCTAAGGGACGTGGTGAGATTTGTTTTACTAGTTATTTTACTAGTTCTCGGGTTTGATTGCGTATATCTGCTCGGTGTCCCTTCGTCTCCTTTTGTTCCTTTTCCCCTTTCCCTATCCCTTCGGGGGGTGTTTGGATTCCTTTTTGCTGTGTACATAGCATCTTAACTGTAATATACATCAAATATATATATTTTTTATATAACTAGTTGGATTTTCGGGTTCTTCAATTTACATAGTTTTTTTTCCTTTGCTCTGGGGGAAGAAGGAAGGGGGAAGGGGGGGAGGCTGCTACTGGGGTTTGGGCACTTGGCAGGGAGCCAAGTTCGAACCATCACAGTGAGGAAGTGGCTAAGGCACTATCCATCATATTTGGAAAGTCATGGCAGTCTGGTGAAGTTCCCACTGACTGGAAAAGGGGAAATATAACCCCCATTTTTAAAAAGGGAAATAAGAAAAACCCAGGGAACTACAGACCTGTCAGTCTCAAAGTGCCTGGAAAAATCATGGAGCAGATCCTCCTGGAAACTATGCTAAGGCACATGGAATATAATGAGGTAATTGATGAAAACCAACATGGCTTCATTTAAAGGTAAATCATGCCTGACAAATTCAGTGGCCTTCTACAATAGGGTTACAGCAGTGGTGGACAAGGGAAGGGCAACAGACATCATGTACCTGGACTTGGGCAAAGAATTTGAAACTGTCCTGCACAGTATCCTTGTCTCTAAACTGAAGAGACATGGATTTGACAAATGGACCATTCTATGAATAAGGAATTGACCGGATGGTTGCACTTGAAGAGTTGCGGTCAATGGTTTGATGTCCAAGTGGAGAGCAGTGATGAACGGTGTTACTCAGGAGTTGGTATTGGGACCAGCACTTTTAAACATCTTTGTCAGTGACATGGACAGTGGGATTAAGTGCACTCATAAGATTTGCTGCTGACACCAAGCTGTGTTGTGAGGTTGACATGCTGGAGGGAAGGGATACCATCCAGAGGAACATTGACAGGTTTGAGTGGTGGGCCTGTGCAAACCTCATGAAGTTCAACAAGACCAAGTGCAAGGTCCTGCACCTGGGCTGAGGCAACTCCAAGCACAAGTAAAGGCTGGGTATAGAATGAATTGAGAGCAGTCATGGGGAGGAAGACTTGGGGTGTTCATGGATGAGAAGCTCAACATGATTTGGCAATGGGTGCTTGCATCCCAGAAGGCCAACTGTGTCCTGGGCTGCATCAAAAGACATGTGGCCAGCAGGTTGAGGGAGGTGATTCTCTGTGGTGGTTCTCCCCCAGCTGGCCTGGGGGATTCGGGAAGAATTAAAGTTAACAGGAACCTTTGTTCAGGGGAGAATTACGCCCGGACCCGGAAGTTGTAACAATATGGTTTTCCGGTAAAATGTGCTGAACACAGCAAAAATGTGTTTCGTGACATGCGCAGTAAGCAGAGTTATATAACACCGTTAGTGGCCAATGGAAGAATATTTATGTATGTGGGAACCAGGGGAGAGTTGACATGTGTAGCCTAAAAAGTGTATAAAAGCAGCAGACATCGTGCAATAAAGTGTTCCAGCCTCTGGATCCACAAGGGTTTTGTGTCGTGTCCCGCCTCAACCGCGACAATTCTCCCCCTCTACTCTGCTCTTGTGAGCCCTCACCTGAAGTACTGCATCCAACTCTGGGGTTGATGCCCAAAAAGGTAGATAAAAAAAAAAAAACTGCTTAAAGACAAAATTTTAAGTCCTTAAACAGCAAGGTATTTATTAAATGATTAACAACGTCGGGGAGTTCCCAGCTCGGGTCGGGTAAAGAGTTCTGAAGTGATTGAGTAAAAACAAGCAATTTATACAGTTTCTAATCATGATTACAACATAATCACATGCATATTCATATTATTGCATCATTAGATTACAGTATTCATAGTAGGTGGATTCAGGGTAGAGTTTAAGGCGTGGTCTCTATTTTGAGGAATATTATGGTGGGAGTTCCTGCCTGCCTTCATCCTGGGGTCTGCATTTTACTCCTCATCTTCGAGTGGCTTTCGTGACCTGTTCTATCCATTGTTCTCGTGTTCTGATCGTCCAGGCTTGAAGAAACCCTTGGTTCTAGGCCTACTTTAACTATTCAAATGTCTACCTTGGTTCCTCTGGATGAGATTTATAGGTGTTGAGTTCTTTGTTTAGTGTTTGTTGTGGTTCCTTTAAGGCCTAATGTCCTTAGTACAGAACATAGTCTTCCTGTAAGAAGTACAGCTTAGAGTAAACGAAGTACAAGGGGTAAGGGGGGCTCGTATGGGTTTACAGTAAAAGTGTTTCGATTAACCCTTCCTGTTTCATGGTTCCCAATACAAGAAAAACATTGACTTGTTGGAACGAGTCCAGAGGAGGCCACTAAGTTGATCACAGGGCTGGAACACCTCTCCTATGAAGACAGGCTGAGAGAGTTGAGGCTAGTCAGCCTGGAGAAGAGAATACTTCAGGGAGACCTTCCAGTACCTAAAAGGGGCTTAGAAGAAGTCTGGAGAGGGACTTTTCACAAGGGCATGTAGTGATAGGACATAGAGGAATGACCATAAGCTGAAGGAGGGCAGGTTTAGATTTGATATTAGGAAGAAATTCTTTACTACAAGGGTGGTGAGGCACTGGAACAGGCTGCTCAGAGAGGTTATGGTCTCTCCATCCCTGGAAGTGTTCAAGACCAGGCTGAATGGGGCTCTGAGCAACCTGGTCTACAGAATCACAGAACCAACCAGGGTAGAAAAGACCTCTGAGATCATCGAGTCCAACCTATGATGTAACACCACCTTGTCAACTAGACCATGGCACTAAGTGCCACATCCAGTCTTTTCTTAAACACCTCCAGGGACAGTGACTCCACCACCTCCCTGGGCAACCCATTACAATGCACAATCACTCTTTCTGTAAAGAACTTCCTAATGTCCAACCTAAACCTCCTCTGGCACAGCTTAAGACTATGTCCTCTCTTCCTATCGCTAGTTGCCTGGGAGAAGAGACCACCCCCCACCTGTCTATAACCCCCTTTCAGTAGTTGTAGAGAGTGAGTCAGGTTAAAGTGGAAAGTGTCCCTGACCATGGCAGAGGGACTGGAACAAGATGATCTTTAAGGTCCCTTCCAACCCAACTCATTCTATGATTCTATGATTCTAGGATTCTATGATTCTAGGATTCTAAAACTGTGGGTGATTAAGGTTTCATGATAATAGTCCAGAACTGCATATGCTGTTTCTTAAAAGAAACCCTAAACAACACCCCCCTGTAGGGATTAACAGCGGCTCTGTTAGCTCTCTGGAAGAGGAGATGGACTTGGGAAACTTTCGAGTGTGGCCTTGAAGATAAGTAAGTTTTACACATAGGCTAATTGGGGAGCGAGGGTGGACTGTGAGTCCATAGATTTGGAATGTGAGAACCACAACCTTGCCCTTGAACATCTCCAGGTGTCTCACGATTGCTGCCAAGTGTATTGGTAATGATGAGTGGCCAATTAGGATGTTGCTTGCTTACTACTTGCTTGTTACTTGCTGCTTTTTGAAAATTATATAAAAGGAACTTGGATTTAATAAAGAGGGAGGCCTTTTCTTATGTTGCCCTGAATCAGCCTTCTTGTGTGTTTTTTATTGGACCGTCACGACATAACGGCGACATATGGTGACCCTGACGTGATCTCCAATGAGAGATCAAAAGCGATGACGTGATTTCCAGCAAAGGATCAAAACAGACAAGGTGATCCCCATGGAGGGGTCAAAACTCCAGGGGTCATGCGATCCCCACCAAGGGATTGGATGCGACCCTCTCCAAGGGGTTGGGAAAGTGGTGATTTCCAGTAGGGAATCACAATTCCCAGTGAGGAATCATAACTGCAGGGTGAGGTGCAGTGGTGACGGTGCTCGGCGTAGCAGAGAGCAGCCAGAGGAGCTGCCTTGGTCCGGACCAGTATTGTGACACTTGTGGTATACAGGTGAGCCACTAAGAACTTAATCGCGACATGGGGCATTCATTAACTAAAGAGGAATCTCATATACTTTTTACTTGGAAAACCTTGCTCCGAAAACGAGGTGGGAAAGTAGATGAAAATAGTTTAAAACATTTGTTGCGGTGGTGCCGGGAGTAAAGACACGAAACTACTTTTTCTATGGTTTTTAGTGTGACTTTGTGGGAGAAGGTTGGGCAGGCTCTCTGGGAATCTGTCTCCAAGGGAGAGCCCGGCACAGAGGGGTTGCCGACTACCTGGCGTTTGGTGTTAAGTACTTTGCAAGAGTGGCAAAAAGAGCAGGGCAGAGAAGTAGGGGACTCAGTAAAAGACAAGTTTTTTATTGGACCATCACGACATAACGGCGACACCCCCCTCAAACCAAAACAAAACTCATGGTGACTTTGCCAATATTTCACCATATTTGATTTTGCTTATAGCAAGTCCTGTTTTAAATTGCATAATGCATTTGGCTTCTGAGAGCAAATGAACCAGAGATTTATTTAGTGCTGTGTGGCAATGGCCCATTCCAGAAGGAAACTGAGCCATGGAGGGGAGTTCTGTCAAGGAAGAAATCTCATCTGGATAAATGACACACCTTAGCAGAGCATGGTTATTTATGTTTGTACTGACATCAGATGAATGCTGTTCATTCCTTCGTCACTTGTCCTTTCTTCCTTCAGTATTCCTCCAACTCTCCCTTTGGAAGGTCTAATCACCCAATGTAAGGCTTTTAACAGAACAAGGGCACTTTTAAGATAAAGACGTTTGAAAATAAAAAAAATACACATACATTTGTGTATTTCATATATGTGACTTGAATATGTACCCATGCATGACACAGTGCTAGGAAATAGCCATATGTATTAACATTGCACATTTAACCCCAAGAGGTCCTAAGAGATGTAAAATAAACCAAAGCTCACAAGACTCAGTAACGCATGGCCAGTGATAGTCCAAGCTGGTGCAGTGCAGGGAATGGACTTTTGCTGTGGCCAACCAAGGTAGTTGGTAGCACTCCCTCAATGGGACACTTCACTTTTGGTACAGATTTTTTGTGCCAAGACTGCAGTAAGAGGGAAAACTTTTCCCTTGACATTTCTAGATTGTAAAATTATGTATAGACTTTAAGGTTATATGGTAGGACTGTTTTCTACCATATGCATGACCACTACGATGCACCAGGGAATACCAAACTTTAAAAAAAATGGCTAAGGGTTGTTACAACACAAATAAAAACATAAAAATAGCAACAATACAATGGCACCTGCACCAGCACACTATACTGAAACAAACTGCAACGTCTGAACACCAAAGAACACTAAATGGTTCTCTCATCCCTCATGTCACAGATATCTCTACTGAGTGTAGGTGGTTTTACTCCATATTTAATCTCCAGCAACATACAATGAAGTTGCAAATGGCATTACTGAGCATACCAAAACACCTACACAGTAATGATAACAGAGAAATTGTGATATAAATCTATTTTCAGCTTTCATCTCAATATTCAGGATGTCTTCTCTTATCTCTGTTATATATTATTTTTATATTGTGAAAGATGACAAAAATCAAATGAAAAGAGCAATTGGGTTATGGAAGTAATTTCCTGGGACAGAGCTATATGATCTTATAGGGCTTTTTTTCTTCTACATTTTATTTTCTGATTAGTCAATCATCGTTTAGCCACCTCAGCAAAATGCAAGGTGAATTAGGAGAAAGAAGGTCAAGATATTATCATGGAGAAGTTTAATTCCCCCTCTGTGAGAACTGGTCAATAGTTATGGTTAGACTCAAGTGTGGACCTATGTTGGGAATCCCAGTGAAGGTAAAAGGCAGAGAGGATAAAACGCTGCACAGAGATCTTAGATAGTGTTGTGGTTTAAAAAGTATTAAAAAAAGTTTTAAAAGTTTAAACAGCAAATCTGACAGAGCACCTACTGCAAGTTCTACCACTCTGTCTTATGTTTTTATCAGCATGGACAATAAACTGAAGGAAAATGACATGAAATGGCCTTTTTTTACTAATTATATTTCTACATCAACCTGGTGGGGATCATGCCTCTACTTTAGAAACTCATTCGGGTTCAACTGTGTTGAGAATTTTGACAATTTTCTACATCTAAGTGAAATATATTAAAGTGGAAAGTACAGGTTTAGCAAACATTTGTTCAAAAAGCAAAAAGGCTACAAATCCAACTGTAATCAAACTGTGAAATCATAAACTTCCACTAAAAGACTGATAAACAGCCTTGTTAAAAATTTTGAAGACTTTTAGCCCTTGTCTTCTAGGACACAACTTCTTTAATGCAATAGCCACTACAGCACCTGGTGAAGAATAATTTTGTTATTTGTCAGTCATGTAGTAACCCTGATATAACCAGTGACTGAATTCAGTCTCTTTTCCAATATTTTTTGGTGTCTCGTTTCTGGGTGTCACAATTGGTCTGATATAATATGGTATCATGAATGGGAATGTTTTCATGGGGTAAGTTCTCATTTTAGACTGTTTTTCATTGCTATAGTCCAGATACTGGTCTCAGTGAAGGAAATGGAAGTCTCAGTGGCTTAAGCATGAGGAGTCTTTCGAACTCAGTTACAAGTCAATGAAAAACTTTAGATCATTACTTTGGCAGTTTATACAATTCTCTGCTCCCTCTGTGTTCTCAGCTGTTTCACTTTTCATTTTGGAAGCTACAAATTATGAGGGTTTTGGAGTTCTTTTTTAGCACATCAGAATGTCATCCACCACTGTTTGGTTCAGTAAAGCTCACCCTTTTCCAGAACCTAGTGTGAAATCTGCTTTATGATAAATACCTGATGGTGCAGGAGCTCTGAGCTTGCTCCCAAGCTAAATTCATTTATATTGCAGCAAAACACCTGCCTCTGTGTCATCACAAAATCAGCTCCCTATTGTAAAGTACAATTCAGTCTCTCAGATAAGATTCAGATTTCTTTTTTTGCCCCTCTGCGGGACAGGAGTAGATGTCCTTAGCAGCTGAAAGGAGCTTCCTCCCTCTTCATGTATCCAGCTTATATTTCCAAGTCATGAGACACAAAACTCTTCAGTCAACTGGTGAAGGTTTATTGCTTCCATGACACCAGTCTCTTCCCACAGTCACTCAGTGCTCAGGATAATTACTTTACATGACACCTGCCAACTGGAAGTGACAGATTTACACTGGTATTGTACCCAGGATCTCCATATATTTAACCCAACCAACACTGTGATGGATCCCTCTGGATCAGCAGTATACCACACCAGTCATGGGACACAGACTCAGCTCCACAACTTCTCATGCATCTGGTTCTTCCCATCAACAAATGGCTTTTGTATGCTTTTTGGTCCAGAGCAGAGACTCTTCACTCTTTACTATGGCTGTTCTCCCAAAGGCTGAGCAACAACTACCACCCCATGAGATTAGATGCCAATAAGGTGCTATAAGTGATGCCATTGCAGAATGCAATGGTGAGATTTTTGGAGGAAGCGCAACAAGCTATGAGAGATAGATGAAGGTAGGACAAATATTCAAAAAAATGTGCAACAACTCGAAGACTTTTAAAGGTTTTGGTTTAAGGCATGGTCAACTTTCTTATTGATCTCCCCAGAGTCTGGATGCAGACTGGCAGTCAATTCAAAAAAACAGAGAAGTTATTGACTCATAAACATATTTGGTGTAAATGACAAGTCCCTCTTTGTTCAACATTGAAATTTAAATGCAGTAAGGTAAAATAGAATAAAGCAGAGCTTACCTGAAGAGCCTGAAGAATCATAAGTACTTATCTTCTTCCTATTTGTCCTGAAGGGCTGAATGTCCTTTTCCCTGTAAGTTCCAAACCCTTCAAAACTTCTTTTATTCCCACTTGCATCATTGTCCTTCTTTTCACTTGAGGAATTCATTTCACCAAACATGTCCAGGGACTCTGACCTTCCATTACTCTCAGTATTACCAGAGTACCTCTTTGTGCAAGAGTCAATGAGATCATTGCTTGAGTCACTTTTATCTTTACTCTGTGTCCACTGCTGGGCATCAAAAAGTAATAACCTAGACACTTCAAAGTTACTCTTTGAGCCTTTGTGTCCAGTTTCACAATGCTGATACTTCTGCTTCTCCTTATGTTTTCTTTTCTCATTGAGCAAGGAGAGGTCTTTATCTGAGCTGCTTAGCCTTTCATTGATTGTGTGGCTGGAGAAGTCAGTGGACTTGCTAGCAAACAGACCACTCAGGTCATGTGTCCCCAATATTTGCTCATCTTTATGCTTGTGCTTATGTTTGTGTCTTTTTTTGTGAAGTCGGCTACTTAAAAGGCTTGTTCCTCCAACTTTTGGAGGAGTCAAAGAGGACTGCATGTCTCCAAGGTTCATTCCCACAGATGTTTGTAGGTGCACTCCGTGTTTTGCTTTATGTTTGGCAGTGGTGGACATCTTCATATGAGAGCTTTCATAGAATTGGGGTGGGGGTAAGGTAGGCCTCATGAATGGGGAAGCTGCTCCGAACGTGTGAGAAAGGTACAGAGGAGCTGGATACTGACCATAGTAACCAAGATTCATCATAGGCATTGATGTGTAAGGCATTCCATAGGGTGCATAGTAACTCCCACTGGGAATAGGGTAACTGAACCCTTGTAAAAAAGGCATTTTTGTCATGGTGTCATTGGTTTTGGTAGCTCTACCATGCTTCTTCTTAGACTTCATGTCAGAGGTCCTGCGAAGATAGAGCAATGGGTCATACTGGACATATGGCACAGGGTAGTAGTGATCAAAATTAATCCTGAAGATGCTGGGATATGGATTTTCATGATAAAATGTATAATTTCTATGGGAAATCCTGAACACTTGAAATTTATTGATGAGTTCCTCAAGGTCTGTCAGAAACTGGATGTCATCTTTGTTCTGTAGGTTTTTCCTTTTCCTCTTGTGCTTTGGCTTTTTAATACTCTCATGAGAGAGAAAGCTATCCACAATGAGATGTTTTTGCCGGTGACCATGCCTATTCTTTGTGCTGGTGTCAGATGGGATAGCCTCTGGATTGTCCAGAGTGCAGAAATCAAAGGAGTATCTCCGACGGGATTCTGAGCTTTTCTCAGCTTGGTCAGAAGTG